>NC_056737.1:1574115195-1574310195 GCF_019279795.1 Protopterus annectens
TTCTAATTGTGCACCAGCAATGATTCACTTTTTACGGAGATTTCTCATGGAGCTAGTATATATTTGGAAGATGGAGGGAGGGGACTTGCCACCCACATCAGGGGGGTTACAAGGGGGCTTGTCCCCAGCAAAAAGCATGGAAAAAAAGAGTTTTTAACGTTTATGGATTTCAGGCAATTTTTTCCATTCTTTTTGAATATCCAGTTTCAGGAAGTTTGTATTTTATAGTAGAACCACACAAATGTGATGTTTCTTAATGAACAATCATATCTAACACAGCTATCAATCTATGCATTCCCTAGTGAAACATAAATAACTGAATAACCTTTTACTCTAGGGTTACAACTTTCTCACATGCACAAAATGTAATATTTTTTGTGGAGTAACATATGTAATGATATAATCCATACATTTCCTATCAGATAACACATAACATTCTTTCACTGCAGGTTTACCATATTTTCATGTGCTCAAAACTTTTCATTTCTTACTGAACAAACAAATCTAATGAGAAAATGAAGTCCTTCCACTGAAAACAAAAAATACTGCATGTTTCAAGTGCACTGTACTTTTGTGTACTGCACAGTTCCTATTAATTATGTCCTGCAGTTTCATAAGTGACATTAGTTTCTGAATCAGCTACTAATATAATAAAAACTAAAAAAACATTGGTACTCCAACATAAAATACTTATCTAGAATAGTGATGTGCCTGATTGTCTGTAAATTAACTTTGTGAATCATGGTGTAAATTATTTTCACCTGTTAGTCATTTACCCTTCACATAATACCGCTCCACAACTCTGCTTTAAAGGAAACTTGTAACGTGTCAGTTTTAAGTAAAGTGCAGGAACTTAAGACATCATCTGTCATGCTAGAGGCCTTGACTAGGATCAATGAAGGTACTTTATTTTAATAATGTATTTTTCCAAGACCATGGCAGTCTGCTGTAAAATTATTTCAGAGTGATATCACTATACATTTAAGATATTTACTAACCTGCAATTCATCAAAGTCTAACAGTACAGTCAATCCAGCTGAAGCACTGCAGTCTGTAAGGAATAGCACTTTTTATTTCAGTGCGTTTAATTTAATTTTAACCCATAACTGTCTTTTATACGGCATTAAAATCTCGTCTGTATGGCGGCATCTAATCCCCTTGATGGAAACATAGGCTTGTTGACAGCGGATATGTAGACATTATTTTCATGTCAATACTATAACTAATTGATCACCAGCAGGATATTATTGGAATTCTTACTCAGAAACTGCATTTCCAGATTGTATGTTTGTCTTAATATTATTGGACCTGACCATTTCACACTGACAATTTATTAATAAGTAGTAATTGTTTAAAAACAAATTTGATGTGTTTTAAAACTGTCCAGTTTGCGCTAACTTATTTTTAGGATCCAAATGAATATGGGAAAATAAATCTACATTCAGAAAAAGAACAGTTTCAGTTTGCCTTAAGAACAACTGATATGACTTCTTTCTGCAATCAAACTCTCAGGGAAAAAGAAGCGTACAGTTTGTTAGTGTACAAAGCCTCATCTTGGATACAATGTCAAATGGTGAGTACACTTTTCATGCCACCATTAGACCTGTTTTACAGTGAAGGAAAAAGTCAGGTATACTCATATCATTAACATTTTATAGATATGGTTAATTTAAAATGTGTAATTTCTGTGTCACAGATTAAAGATCAAACAGAGAAGCCAGCCAAAGGAAGGGTATCTGTAAGGTGAGATTTTTTTTCTTCTATTTAAATTATCTTGCTAGCCAGTCAATGAGAATGTTATTTGTATAATTTTAAGAAATTACTGCAAAACAGAATGTTATTTGTAGTTATTCTCATCTAATAATTATTGTGGTCTGTTGTTAGAATAAGTTATCTTATTATGTTTTAGTGCCAGTTTTCTAGCTACAAAGAGTAGTTTCAAGACAGAGGTTGTACATCAACCTTATGTATATATTCTGTGTATCCTTGAGTACAACATGCCAATGTATGCCCAAGGGTACAATATTATTTATTTATTAATTTTGATAACTACTTGTTAGATCCATTTGGGTGTTTTAAAGCCATGACCTGTACCACTGATAAAGAATATAACATTGAAAAACAATCAACGTAATTCACAATGTCAGTGCAGAATATGTAAAAGTGTGTGGATTGTAAGTTAGCAATGTTTGCACGCTAATCATTTAGATACACAATGAAATCGCTAAATTAGTAACATCTATTCTAAACTAGAAAAGACAAGTAAGCAATCTTCAATACAAAGTGCGTGTGTGTGTGTGTGTGTGTGCGTGTGTGTGTGTGTGTGTGTGTGTGTGTGTGTGTGTGTGTGTGTGTGTGTGTGTGTGTGTGTGTGTGTGTGTGTGTGTGTGTGTGTAAGGGTCTACTTTGAAACATCTAAAACCCATAACATCTAATTTCATAACATTGAGACCAGAACATCTAAAACCCATAACATCGAATTTCATAACCTCTAACACTACAAATCACAAGAAATTAGCATCTCTTCCACATATAATGACACCAAACTACCAATCACACTTTTTACTACGTTCTGCAGGGGGGGCAAGCCCTCCTGCACCCCCATGAGGGGGGTTCTGCCCTCCCACACACCCCCATAAATTAAATATACCAACTCCAAGATCGCACTACAGTGGGAAAAAGTTAATTTCCTAAGCCCACTGTATCAAGCCCCCCCCTGCAGAAATGTAGTAAAAAGTGTGTTTGGTAGTTTGGTGTCATTATATGTGGAGGGGATGTTATTTTCATGCGATTTGTACTTTAGATGTTATGAAAGTCAGTGTTATGGGTTTTAGATATTTTGGGTTTTGGATGTTCTGGTCTTAATGTTATGAAATTAGATGTTATGGGTTTTAGATGTTTTGAAGAAGACTTGTGTGTAATGCAGGACAGAACCAAGCTGATGTGGTTTAGCCATGACACTGACCTTGAGTGATCATAAAATGCTACTCATATAACTACTTGCATTTCTCACAACCCACTTTATTATTTACTGATATTACACAATTTTGATTTTTGTTCTTTGAGTTGTTATGGTATATACTTTCTTCTTTTTACCCCCCCCTTCCATTTTATCTTTAGTTTGTCCACAGTAGTCACTTAAATAATTTTTATTGTATAGTGCTAAGGATTTACAAAAGTTTTATTTGTTTTTTTTATATTTGTTTATTAATTATTATGACTTGATATTGGTTGTCTTTCTCATCTGACATTATAGTTGTAGGGCTTTAATGTCTGCTGTTAGTGTAGTTTGTGCAGAAACATAAAGAAGTATGATAGATTTTCAGAGAAGTCTGGGATAGCTAGGCAGGACATAACTGATGTATGCACAGACTGGTTATGTTTTATATTGCCATTATTTAAAACAAATGTTGTTGGCCTTTACAAAGTAATGCCTCTGTATGCTGATGTTGTAGTCTGTTCTTGATGATCTTTGCATGGATAATGGATGCACTGTGCATAGCTGTGCTTTTAAAGAAGATCTATTAAAAGAGGTTTATGATATTTTTAGTTAAATATTTACTTTTTGTATTTGGTATGCGTAGTATGGGTACTTTGTAAAATATAGTTTTATGCAATTTTTGAACTTGTATACTTTATGAGAGTGTGTTTTATATATGAATTTGTTTTGATTAGTTTCACTTATTAGTCAGAACAATGGAAGTTGTATTATTTCAACTTCGGGAGCTGAGCTGATCAGTTCTTTAGTTTTATTATTGCATTATTTAAAAAATGTGTCCTTACCCTTTTAAATAGTGTGATTGTACAATGTAATTCTATTTTTTATGCTAGTGCAGTTGATGTCATTGTGTGGGACCAGATTATGGATTAGTGCACATGGGCCCTCCCTACTGTAATTCCAAGACTTATAATTGTGAGTCACAGGATTACAAAAAATAGCAAAGTAAAAGGAGAAGAGCAAACTGTTGACCTGTTTTTTCCCTTTAAAGTTATTTTTGCAGGGACATGCCCCTCCCCCGTACCATCCAAGAACCACTACTTGTATATTCTAACTATGAGACTATCATACCTTGCAGGAAAGGGAATACTACAAGACAAATCAGCACTGGACTTCATATATCTAAATGCCCATTTTTGCACATTGATTATCGCTGTTCTAGGGCTCACATTTACAAGGCTTGGAAATTAAAATTGCTGTTCTACACATGTATCTGGTTTTGTACATGCTTACATGTGCATGATAACTGCTTTCAGTGCAGTTTCTGCCATTTATTTTTTCCCCAAGTGATTTTATTAGGTATTTATGATCTTTATCCTGGAAAGGTGTGTTTTCAATGAAAATGTAGTAATGGTGATAATTTAATTTGTTTTATGGTATTCAAGAAAAAACTGCAGACTTGTCTCAAACCTTGTGTAACTTTTGTAAAATTAAAAGGAAAACCACAAGTAACAGTGAAGCACTGTGTCACACAAAAAAGACTTTAATCCACTGGTTTAGCGCTTTCAGCCCAAAAATTAGGCGTTCATCAGAACAAACTGTTAAAAAACTGTCCCTTTTTTATAACATCATCAGTACACATCAAACCAATCAGATCTCAGTTTTCTTAAAACTTAATATAAATATATATATATATATATATATATATATATATATATATATATATATATATATATATATATATATATATATATATGTGTGTGTATAAAATACATCCTAAATAATGCATTCATTTTTCACAAGCATATAAACTATTTACATTTATTATAATAGGCTTTTCTTTTCAACACAGCTTTATAGTTGACACCATTGTTAAGCCCTGGTGCCCTGCATGCATCCAAAAGAACCTGCCATTTGAACTCTCTAAAATCTAGTTCCCCATCTCTGTCTCCATTGAAATCCACTGGAACATGATCTATAACTGTGAAAAGAAAAATAACACTGTCATTGTTACCCACACAGTTTAAAGTGTGCTTATAAAGAGCATTGTCCATATTTCTCTTTCTAATGGCATAATAATGTTCATACATCCTGTTTTTAAGTTGCCTATTGGTCTTCCCAATATAAAACGAAAAACATGTGGAGCATTTTGCCACGTATACCACAAAGGTAGATTTACAATTGAAAATGCCTGGAACATGCCACCTCTTGTTCTGGGTTACAGTATCAAATTCTGGTCCCTCTGAAATGCATTTACAAAAATTGCAGCTTTTGCATTTAAAAGTACCTGTGTTAACTTGGGGCTTTTTTTCTTGGTCTACTTTCTAACATTTCTTTGAAATTCCTTGCTCTTGTGTTAACAAAAATGGGAGCTTCTCCTACCACCATCTGAAGATCACTGTTAGAAACTAATATTCTCCAGTTGTTGGACACTATATTTTTGATTTCTTTGCTGTCTATGTTAAAGGTTGGCAACATTGACGTAACCCAAACCTTCTTGTCCTGTGTGTTTCCTCTCAGCCCTCCTTTTCGTTTGTACTGTTAATGTCATGCACAATTTTTGAAGGATACCCTCTGTTTTTAAATCTAAAATGCAGTTCCTGCACTAATAGATCTAACTGTGCTTCGTCACTTGTAAGTCTCTTAAGTCTTACTAACTGCCCCTTTATAATGTTGTATTTCACATAAGTGGGATGCATACTAGAATAACTCAAAAGACCATTACTTGCTACATTTTTATATCTGATGCTGGACCCCAAAAAATCTTTACTTTCCTCTTTAATAACCTCTAAATCTAAAAAACAAATCTTAAAATTGTCCCAGCTACCAGTAAAATGCAAAAAAGAGGTGCTGTTGTTCATCTCTTCAATAAACAGCAAGAGCTCACTTGGTGTTCCTCTCCAAATAAAAAAACAAATCATCAATAAAATGATGGTAACTCACAATTTTGTGTCTATTGGTAAACTTGGACATAATGTTGTTTTCCCAGTAAGCCAAAACTAAGTTGGCATAACTGGTAACCATCCTGGCAGCCATTGCCCATATTCATTGTCAAACATGAAGTAATTGTATGAAAGAATGTTGTCCATGCATTCCAACATGAACCTACACTCTTCTAATTCATATTCTCCACTGTTAATTAACAAATTCCCAACCCACTCTAAACCCAAATCATGGGGAATGCAGGTGTATAAAGATGCCACATCAACTGACACCAACAAATCACCAGCTTCAACCTTAATTTTCTTGATTTTGCTTAAAAAATCAAAAGAATCTCTAATAAAGGATTATGTCTTCTGCGCTATCTCAAACAGAGTTCTGTCTATAAACCTAGAACATGGCTCTAACTTCGATGCTGGTGAGGAAACTATAGGCCTGTAAGGGGGACAATGACCATCCTTGTGTATCTTTAGAATTCCAAAGAGATGCCCTATCTTGGGTTTGTCTACTACAAAAAATTCATACATATTCCTGGAAATTAAACCTTCTGCCAAAGCTTCAAAAAGCCAAGACGCTATTCTTTTGTAAGCTTTTAGGACATCACCTTTGGAAACTTCTTTATATGCAGTTTCATCTGCTAATAAAAATTGCATCCTCTTCACATAATCATCAGAATTCACTATGACCATTGAACCCTATTTGTCTGCATGCATAACCCTTATAGAAATATCATCCTTAATAGAGTTGAAAATCATTTGCTCTTCTGCAGTCATATTATAAAATGTTCTCTTACTTCTTTTGTTTAACAAATCCCTAATTTCTGTTTCACACAATTCCTCAAATGCTTTTAATGTAGGGTGCAGAGGCGGGTTAAAAGTGCTAGGTGTGACAAAATCCTGTTTAACTTATTTCAATTTGATTATTGTCATTAATTAGAAGACAGACAGAGAGAAAATGGCCACCACATTTTTTATGTTCTTAGGTACTAACACTGAGCTATATTTCAGAGCAGGTACTAGTCTTCTTTGTGTAGGGAATACTTGCTTTTACAGTGGGTCCACCAACTGGTATTGTCCAATCAACTTTCATATTTTTGGATATTAAAGAGGGTTGACTGTATCATTACAAGTAAACAGTGTTGTATTATCATATTCAGACAAACCAGACAGACAGGCATTAGACTTAACTAAATTTACACAAACCCATTAAAGTATTTGGTTAAAATAGTACTTCCATGTCAACCAGAAAAATAGATAATTGTAGTTAATGAGAAAAAAAAAGATGCTTAAGTCTCTTATGTATATTGAATTCCAGGCAGCAGTGACAGTAACTGAGAAAAACATTATCCAAGTACTTGGCTCATGTAGAGAGTTGCATATTATGAGCCAGGCATGTTGTAACCTTTTAAATTTCTTGGAAGAGTGTGCGACACAGGCCAGAAGTAAGTAAAAGTGCTTGCATAGTAGTTTATAGAAGAGGACAAAGTATCTGTGCCCTGTAAAACCCAGTTTCCTCTCAGAGGTGGGGAGTAGTGTTTAAGACTTGAGGAATGTAAATGAACCTGAAAATTTGGGTTGGATTGTTTGAAGCTTTTTATTAATATGTGTAGGGGAAAAGCAACAGAGTGAAACAATAATCTAGTGGTGCTGTCGCAACATTTGACCACTATCTTTCCAAGCAATAAGTAGAAATAGCCCTACATACTTCTAGTTCTTCTAGTTTCTTTTCTTATTTATTTATGTATTTATTGCTTGTCTTAATGGGGAAGTGCAACTGGGTGAAAAAACCCTTTCCAGTGGAGACTTGGGTGGAAAGCTCCACAAAGACCAGTTATAGTTCACTTTTGTATTTTTGAAAAATGATGCAGGCATCAGGATGTATTCCAAGGTTTCTGAAGAAGCTCATATTAGCAATTTCTTGTTTAGCGAAGACATTTTCCAACCAGTAGTAAATGACAGCATTCTGTGAAGTGCCCCAAATGATAGTTTCTTGGTATTGTTCTGAGTAACTTGGAGCTTTTAGAGAAAAAATAATAGGAGTGATGTGAAGTTTCTGCCCCAGAATTTTGTCCCAGGCACTACTGATCCTGTGATTTTTGTAGCTTCTGTGACTAATGATATTAGCTACATACATGTCTATTAGGAAGTTCCCAAGGAACCACATTACATAACTAGAGACAATGAATGGCATTAAGGCAGATAGGAGATGACAATGAAAGGGAAATGGGGGGTGGGGTCTGTCATTTTTATCATGTTAGCTTTGCTAGAAAGGTAACTACAGAATGAAACTTAATTTGGACATGGGACCCTTTTCAGTCACAAGTCATGCATAAAATCACAGTTAAGGTCACATAATGACCTTAATCAATGTAATCAAGGTTATATTATGTATGAAATGTTTTGCAATATGTTCTGGTAGCTACATATTTAAAGGCTTCTCACTGAATGAACAAAATGGCACAATTTTAACAATTTTGAAAGTAGAATTTGTTGAGCTAGATTTCTCTAATAGCTCTTGCAATTTCATATAATGCAGTAATTAATGAAAACACTGTGGCTGCTATTCAACATGAGTTGATTGCATGCAGTTACTGCTGTTGTTTGTCTTTCGGCTTTTTCTCGGTAAGGGGTCGCCACAGCAGAACTCCGGTCCACTAATGATTGGCAGTAGATTTTTACTAAATGCCGAGGTGCCAGCTCGACACCCAACCTTCAATGAAGGCAAGCCCATTTACACACACATGTCTTTCGAACACTACCCAACCGCGGGGAGGACATGCAGACTCCACACAGAAGGCACTCCCAAGCCAAGCCGAGAATCGAACGGGAGAACCTCTTGCTGTTACTGTAGTGATACATATTAAAAAGCAGTTTCTATGCACAGTGAGGAAAAAAAGAAACATATTGCTGACATGAAGATATACGTATATCTGCACAGTAGGGAACAATCATTGTCCTTAAAATGTTTAGAATGGCTAGTCAATAACAATATGAAGTGTTATTAGAAGCAGAGATAATGCTGTAGTTAACTTTGTCGCTATAGAAAATGCAGGCATTGGCATATTTTAGGCATCTATTAAGTTTGATTCTAAAATGATAGTATGTTTTGTTGCATCAGTCTGAGGGCAGATGCTTTTGACTGGCAGAAGATAGAAAAAAAAAACTTTTATTCTATGAAAAAGTTGTTCAAGTGTATGCATGTGTCACATGGGGAGGATTTTATTGATAATTTACTTTTAAATGCCAGGCAGGAATTAGTGTGAAGGAGTATGAAAGTAAATGTACAGAGACACAGAGAGGCTTGTATGTTAATCTACGGGCTATTAGTAATGGCATACTTACATTTTGTTGAGTGTTGGTGGATCTTTGCTCTTTTGGTAAAATATTAATATTGTGGTTCATTTAACTACTGTGTGTTGTACTCTATGAACTGACAGTGCACTTTTGAGGATTTTCCCCTCTTTCTCCACTGTGATGTGACCATGCAGTTGGGGTTCTCTGCAAAAAAAAATTGTGTTGCTTTCTGATTTTTGAGTTATGCCTTTCAGAATTATAATTTTGGAAAACACAGCTTGAAGTATGTTAACCCAATTAAACATAGGAAAACCATTGTTTAGTGATAGCAGGGCAGTGGCAATGATTTATGGATTCATAAATCCATGTTATGTTGCTAATGAGAAAGATTATCATATTTGATTATATGTTCATTTAGCTGTTTATACACCAGAACTTCCAGAACTTGCACAATGGAAACAGAACTGATAGCTTTATATTAGTTACTTAGTTACTAGGCATGCCACCCAGGAAACCATTGAAGAGCTTTGTCCAATTCCTTAGTAGCCCTAGAATACTACCTGGTTAAGTGACTTGTCCAGAGTTATATAGTAGGCAAAGATAATCATACCCTGCAATACAAAAGCCAGCTTGTTAATTATTTTATTTATTTGCCTTTCTCTATTTTTATGTGCCCATTTTAAGCAGAGATCAGGAAGAAAAGCTCCATAACAGTAAAATTTAACAAATGCTACACATAATTAAAGTATAGTACATGAAATAATATACAGCAAAAAGTAATATTAGAACATAACTAGGTTGGCTACAGAGCCATTATACAGAGCTTTGCCAAAAACATATACATACCAGAAAGAATGTCGAGAACATTGCATATGTTTCATGCAGATAGTATTCATAATTTTGTGCAAATAAAAGAGATTATAGTTTGTTGATTGCTTGGTGTTAAAGTAAGAATGCTGGGAAAATAAATTTCAAGTGAGAGAATAATTTATAGTTTGTCCCCTATAGAAAATAAAAGATAATTTTGGTATCTACCAAATCTATGTCAGTCAATGTATACCTAAGTGAATCTAGGCTATTTTAATAGAGGAGAAAAAAATATGCCATTACAATGAATACAAGATCTTAAAACAGCATTTGCATAACTCAGCACAGCAGTGTTTCTTTTGGTCAGGGAAAAAGGACCCCCCCCCCTACACATACTACCAGGCAGGAGGCTGTACTTCCTGTAGCCCCTAACATTAGACAAGGAACTCCTGAGGTTCCTGGACTTTATGCAAGTAAAATTGCCTCTCTGCAGTGGCTTTCCTCTGTGTGGTTCAGCTAATTGATTATTATCACACAGCTGGTGCCACCATTATACTCTTTATACAACTGCTGAATTTGCTGAATATGTTTCTCTTTCCTTGGTTGCTGCTATCCACCTGCAATGCAAATCAACACTAAGCATTAACAAATATTTTCTCAACCTCAGAGCTCCTCCAAGTAACTATGGGTCTCACATTCAGCCCAACCACATGGAATGCAGAGTGAAGAGTCACTGACATGGATATCATGAGACCATGAAGTTTTAAAATGCCTTAGATGAGATGGCATTGACGCTGCTAGCGTACACTGATGGTAGCAATGATGATCCAGGTAACAGAACAAGCTATTGCACACATGCACAGCAACAAGCAAGAGTATGTGCAGAATGTTTGTATTGTTTACAGACAATATTGTGAAGACTAGCTACACGAGGACAAGTGCAGACCCACTGCTTCACAAAAACAATAACTGGAAGAAGGGAAATGGTAGACATATTTGTGATGGACTACACAAAAACAGTGAGATGCAGGGGGTTAGTATGTATTAGCAAGGCCAACATCCCAAATCTAAACAAGTCAGACAACAAGACTTTATTTCACTTGTAATAAGAAGAAAGCCAGCTGAGGAGTTTAAAAATACTTGTGCCAATGTAGTCTATGGCAAGAAACATACTTCATATGAAGACAAAAACTTGGAAAAATAACTTGAATGATTGTGAGTTCATTTGTGATCACTGTTTATGAAACTGTTTTCAGTTTTTCCTAGACATTGTACAGCTTACATTCTGAGTAACTCTCCTGGGGGTAATGACATAAATTTTTGTAAGTCTGTGTTCTACCCTGGATAGTTTTTACTTCAGAATGAATGACTATATGCTGACTGTTGGCACCACTTAGTTATGAGGTAAACGTGTTACTTTGAGACAGTTACAGGTTAAAAACTGTGGAAGTCATATTTGTATTAAAAACATGTTCTTTTTCATTTTTAACAATGGAATAAATTGAGCTGCTCAATGGCATAGAAGGATAAAGCCCTGAGCTTGTCTTAAGTGACCAGATTTCAAATATCAGCTCAGGAGCCTGTAATAACAGGCAGGGGATGATGGGAGTGATCAGTCACTACCTCCTTACCCATTCTGGAGGTGAGAGGTTGATTTTCCTTGCCACATGGGTGACATCTAAAGAGAGCATCAGGTGTCTACTCTGTGATGCCGTGGGTTTAGCGAGGCTGTGCTGCTATGTGCAACCACACTGTGAGCCAAGGGGAACTCTTGAATAGCTGCTACTGAGCTATAGAAGAGCTCAGAAAAGCCACCACAGGGTAAGGGGGGCACTCTGCCACATCAGAGGGTAGGCCATCTAGCATTACCAGGAAGCCTGTCATGCTCCCTACCACATGACTCTCTCCATGAGAGGATAAGCTCATGTGGGATTCTCAGACAACATTGAATAGGTTTTAGAACTCTTACCTACCCAAGAATCACTGGCTCCTGTGACTGTGGAACAACTAGGACAATTAGGTACAGATAGAGGAGCCTGCGGGCTCAATCCTGCAGGGTTTCAAAAAAGTGTATAATCTAGGATGACCCTTTCATTTTCTGCAGTAAAAATCTAATCAATTTAATGTGAAATGAGTATAGCACTTAAATGTAAAGAATCAATCATCTGATGAATGGAGACTTTACAGATCAAGCAGATGGCAGGAAAAACTGAAATGGGAGAGCTTCTAGGCACATTTATGGATTAGTATTGTGTTTGTTACTTGCTACCTCTTTTGCCAGTGTTGTACTATAACAGTTTATTAAAATATGAACCAGAAAATCAGGAAATTACAGACTCCAACTGTTTAAAAAAGGATTTCACATTTGTACCTTCAAGAATGGGTGATTTGGCTAAAACAGTAACTGAATTAAAGTTGTACTCCTGCAAATTGAATTTAACACTATAATTTTTAGTGATATGAATAGAACAAATTCACAGTCTCGGGGTTATGGTTTGGTTAGAAAAAGTGTCTACAGCACACCACTTCATCCAGCAGCAGCAGTTTTTGAACAAATGTTTGAAATGAACCTTGGAAATATTTTTACCTTAGTAAGAAACGTGCTTTTTAAAATATAATGAAAGATAAACAGGAGTTGTTAGATGAAATTTCAAAAGATAAAACAAAAAGCGTAGTGAAACCTGATAAGGATGGGGGTTGGTATTAATGGACATAACTGATTATTTGTTTAAAATGATGGAGTCATGTTAACTGATATGCATAAGTATGAGCAGGTGTCAGAAACTGAAGTACAGGTAGCAAACTCAAAAATTAATGACATTGTCACAGGGTGTTATTGACAATTCTGAGTACAGGTTTCTGTATGTTAAGAATCCTATTGTGCCAGCTATTTTCACAAGTCCTAAAATACATAAGCAAGCAATTGATCACTCCTGTTGTGAATGCTGATAGTTTGGAAATAAAGTAAATGATAATATACATGGACAGCAAGTTAAAAAAAGAATTTCTGATGACAGGATACACTTACTGAAATGTCTATGCCATTTCTTACAATGTCTGTTTAGCATGGAATTTTTGAATAGTGCTTTGTTTGTCACCATTGATGTTGTTGATTTGTTCATGGGTGCAGCTTCTGCCCCTATATTTGCCAACATCACACTATGGCATTGGAGTTGCTTATTACATTCTGATTATAAGAAGTATATTCAAATGTATGTACATTTTCAGGATGATTTTTTTTTCAGTATGGACAAGTACCCGTATAGAGATGAAAGAGTTTGTAAAATATTTGGAAGGAACCACAGATTTTTTAGATTCACATATAAATGTTTATTAGACAGCATGGATTATTTGGATGTTAGAATAAGTAAAGATTATTTACGGGGTAAATTTGAATTTAACTTCTACAGAAAGCCAACCATTTCAAATGCTTGTCTGCAATATTCAAACAGTCATCTTAATACAACATAATTAAGGGACAAATTGTACTCCTCCCAAAAGTAATAACTAAAGATGACAAGTTTCTGATTGAACAGAAGAAAATCAATGGATATGTTTCGTAAAAAGGAATACCCAAATGGTTTGTTAAATAAAGTAGCAAAAGAAATTCTAACAGGTAGAGCAGTGAGAGTCAAACCAATTTTAGGAAACTAAGATAATGCTGTTAAGCAGTCACAGGAGCCAGAGGATATTCATAGCTAAAAAGATCTGTGGCCTCAAAAATCGTACTTATCAGAAAAGACCGGCTGCTCTTTCTCTGTACTCGGTCTCTTACAGACTTCTCTATGGAGATCTATGTCTAGCCTTTCACGCCATGAATGATCCAACCCTTTTTGCCCTCCTATTCCTTCACAGAAATAGTTGTACATCAAATACTTAGTTAAAGGAACTAAACCATCAGCAAATAAATAGAACACATTGGCATGAAAGATATATATCCCAACGTATCCCTTATCTCTGGAACAAACTTCCAGTAAGTGTCAAACAGAGTAACACCATTAACACCTTCAAGGTAAACCTAGATAACTGGATGGGCTGACTCAAATGTTCTCCTGATCTATCTTGTCTTGCCCTCCTTGAAGCTAAAGAGACATTTTGAGTAGGGCTTTTTTTGGCTAGGTTTGAAATGGTCTGCACACTGATTGCCTAGTACTTACTTATGAACCTATGAACTAGAGCAATGATCATGACATTTATGGTAGACCCTGCTTCCCTAAATAAATTCAAATCACTAATCACTTACATCCTTAATAACTGCCATAAAAATAATAACATAATTATTCTAGGTGACTGCAATCTTAATTATCTTGGCCCTCTTTCATCTGATATGGGTACTCTCCTAGCAGACCTAAGTCTCCTTCATTTCATAAAAGGAACCAGCAAGTCCTAACCTCAGGTTCTCCAAATACTCCACAATAGACCTGATTATTACAAATATATCAAATTCCATCTCCAACATAAACATTCTGCAACCATCCCTAAGTGATCACTGCCCAATCACTCTTCACATTTGTCAACCACCCTATAAAATTACCATCAATATTAAAAGCCTTCAGAACCCAGAGTAGCACAAATGTAGACAAACTCAGAACCTTTCTCACAGCCCACAACTGAAACAATATACTCTCCTTACATGACCCTAACAAAGCAGCTGTAAGCCTTACCAACTTTCTACTCCAGCTGCAAGAGAAATTCTTCCCACATATCCACAGGTTTTATAAACGCACCAAAACTGAATGGCTCTCCACTGAACTCAAACATCTTTTAACTGTAAGGGAAGAAGCATGGCAAAAATGGAAACAGACCCCCACAACTGACAACTGCACCTCCTTTACAGTCTTAACATAGCCAAGAAGTCCATCAGAAGGCACAAAATAAATCTCCAAACAAAGAAATAAACTACCCCTTTACATTCTCCCAAACATTTTTGGAAAGAGGTTAACCTACTTGCAGAAAGAAAACCTCCTCATGATACCCTACCTACAAACACCATTCAGTGTGGTGCTCCAAAGGATTTCCTTAAAGAATTTAGTAATCTACCATCAATAAACTCCACACCTCCCACTGATCATGCATTAATCACCCCAGCACTATTCACCCCCCTCTTCAACTTCAGATGCATATGTCCCAAAGAAGTTTGTATTCTACTTGAAAATATTTCCACTGACACCCCTCCTGGATCTGACAACATAAATCCCTGGTTAATACAACACTGCAGAGAGCATTGTTGACTTTCTCTCACCCACATATATAAACTATGTCTCACACAAAACACCATATCACAGATTTGAAAAACTGCTCTAATTAAACACCTCCTAAAGCAAACCTACCCAATAGATATCATTCATTTCTGACCAATATCCATATACCCAATTCTAGGCAAACGTCTTGAAAAGTTAGTCTGTGCCAAACACTCCCTCTATATCCAGTAGTACCACCTGCTTTCCTCCAAACAACATGGAGTCTGACCTGGACAAAGTACTATGACAGAACTTTAGTCCCTAATTGATGAAATCTTGTTAAACTATAATAATAGCTTCCTCATATGTGCCCTCTTTATAGACCTGACAAAGGTATTTGACCTCAATGACCACTATCATCACCAAAACAAACTAATTGAAATCAGTATCAGTTCAGATGCTGTTCCCTGGTTTAAAAACGTCCTCACTGACAGACACTTTTGAGTTAAAATAGAATCCTGCTAATCAGAATCTGCACGTATTACCAAAGATATACTGCAAGGATCCATTCTTGTCACCATCCTTATCCATATTCATTAACAAACTTCCTTGCCACCACCTCTATCTTCTCCTTATCCTCTATGCTGATGACATGGACATTTTCTGATCAGGTCACTTTCACACCAACATTAATGCCAGCTCCAGTCAGACTTACATGAGCTCCACCAGTGGCTTATAAACCATGCATTACTTCTCAACCCCACCAAGACTAAAACTATGCTTTTTGGAACTCCACAGAAAATTCACCAAACACATAACCCTAAAATTCACAAAAAAACTCGTCATACAACTTGAAACACTTCTCACAAGCCACACCAACTCTTATTACCCCTAGAACCAAACTCCACAGCACTGCACATGCTTTATCCACTCAGGCACCAGTGCTTTGGCAAGCTGTCACCACTGAAATTAAGGAAATCAACACTTATTCCAAATTCAGAATGCAAGTCAAGTAGCACTTCATTCAAGCCAAGTGCTCCTGCTTCAACACAGAACATATCACCTAACCTATCTCCTTTCCGGGTTCCTATCACGAAATCAAACATTAAGAACGCCGAATACCGGAAGGCCGAACTTGGTAGTTCGAAAGTTGAGAATGTCGAAGCTGCGAAAACCCAAATTCTTTCCCAGGGAAAGAATTCGGTTGAACATTTCTGCGGCTTCGGCATTTTCGGACCGGGTCGAGGTAAGTGTACGAATGGGTAGTGACGGACTTTAGGGTTAGGGTGCAGGTCAGGTAAGTGTGCGATAGTGACAGACTTTAGGGTTAAGGCACTGGTCAGGTAAATGTGCGGTAGTGATGGACTTTAGGGTTAGGGCGCGGGTCAGGTAAGTGTGTGGTAGTGACGGACTTTAGGGTTAGGGCTGGGTTAAGGATAGTGCATAGATAGTGGTGTAGGTTAGGTTTAGTGTAGGTTTTGAAGGTGTTTGGTGTGATTGTGTTATGTGTGTGTTTTTCGGAACAGCAAATTTTTTCCTCAGGAAAAAATTCGCTGTTTTGAAGTTTCAATGTTATCCGAATGTGATCTTCCAAGTTCGAACTTATGTTGTTCGACATTTTGCAAGTTTGATTTCGTGATATAGACCCTCATTTCCAAGTTGTATATATTGTACACTACACTCTAGTTGATTGTACTTTGCACTGTCCTAATATATATATATATATATATATATATATATATATATATATATATATATATATATATATATATATATATATATATATATATATATATATATATATATATATATATATATATATATATATATATATATATATACACACACACACACACACACACACACATACACACACACACACACACAGTTTTCTTCTGTGTAATTAGTCTGAACTACTCTGTTGCTTATATTTCTGTAGCTTTTATTTGAAAAATGTTTTGTATATCTCCCAGGTTGAGCCTGAAATTGATAGTATTGATCAGTGCACTATCCTGGTAAACAAATATTAATTCATTAATTCATTAATTAATAAAGGAAATAAAACATTTAATCACTAAAAAATGGCAGATGGCTTTTGATAATGAAAGCAGGAAAAGTTACATTTGATGCCAAGGTTTGTATATAGTAAAAATTATTAAGCAGGTATTGGAAAGTAAAGGTAATAAAACAGAATGGACAGGAGTGATGAAAAAATGCTGTATATGTATGTTTTATAATCTCATAAATGAAGGTCCTAATAGTTATAATGTCAAAATAAAAGAATGTCCCAAAATTATAGGTTGTAAGGGATGGTATGACTGAACAAGGAGATAGTTTACCTAGATAGTTATGTGTCGTGATGTTTTCTAAATAAAAAACTGGGAGAGCTTTATGTAATAGAATAAAAGAACATTAATATGATATTATGAAATGTGATATAAGAAATGCTTTAAGTAAACGTTCACTTGACTATAATAGTTATAAAAGATGTTTATTTTTCATTTTGAAAAAAAAAAATGTCAGTGAATGAAGGAGATGATGCTGGGATAACACATTAAAGTATAGTGAGTTATTATTATGGCAGCTCAAATTAAATGCCACAGAAATGCCCAGACTAAAAGGTTAAGGCCGGCAAAATTATAGTATGCACCAGATATATCTTATATTTATTATCTACAACTAATGGTTTAATTCATTATGAAATTGCTGTGTTAGTTTTATGTATCATTTTTTTTATTTTCATGTACTTTTTCCTGTGTTTGTTGTTTATGTATTAGCATAGTAACATGACCAGCTGACTTTAAATCATGAGTCTTTGAGATATTTAAGGAGATAAGTGTTTTTATAATATTATTCTGATGATGTCTAATGCTCATAAGGATGAATGTGCATAATAAATTGCAGAGGATGGAGTCTGATATTTCCTGACTTTGTTGGTTCACAGATTAAATTGTAGCTTAGAGTGTGTGGTGATTATGATTTAGATACAATAGTTATTAACATATACCTATTCACCTGCATTTAGTGTTATTACTCTTCAGTCTTGGTACAACCACATATGTCCTGTAGTAATACTGCTTTAAACGTACACATTTCTCTGTTTAATTCTGCTGTGCTTCATAGCCTGGGTCATGACATAAGGTCCATTTTGGATTAGCCTGTCTTACTTGTCTTCAAACATTAAATAAACAAAATGTATAAATTTCTAGTACTGCAGTGGTGTGCCATAGCATATTTCTGTGTAAAGTAGGACCCCAGAAGAGGAAGAATAATTCTTTCTTATGCACCATCTAGAATTGCTGCATGTCTTCACAAGTGATGCGGTGTAGTCTAAATGCAGTCTCTTTTCTGTTAAAAACTTAAAACTTAACATGCATAGATCATATATTAAGATTTTGGTAGTCATTTGTTTTTCTACATACTGCACACTTTACTTTTAGAAATCTGATATTAAATTCAGAGAATACATGAGTTTTACATTCCTCATAACTAAAATAGAATTATAGTTCCTGGTGTGTCTTTTTCTTGGAAATGACTGGAAGTCCTTGGACCTATTAAATGTTTCTTTGAAATAAATACTGTGATGCGGTGCTTGCTGTAAGTCTCTGTCTAGTAGCACACCTCATATAATGAGGAAGTGTATTTATAACCTTGTAGTGTGTTTTGCATGCTGACATCTTTAATTTTACTGATGCAGATTATGGGGTTTTATTTTTAAGGCAGCTAGCATTTTATTTTAGTTTCTATTTGATTTGTGTACTCTCAAACCTCTTCTCAGGGATTGGTTGTGAGTATTTCTGTCAGCCTATCCTGCAGGCTGCCTTTATGTAAAAACACCTTGGTTATGAGTGGACAGAAGGACCTAACCTTGTAGTGTGTTTTGTGTGTTGACATCTTTAGTTTTACTGCTGCAGCTTCTGGGGTTTTATTTTTGTTTTGAGGCAGCTAACATTTTATTTTAGTTTCTGTTTGATTTGTGTGTTCTCCCCCCATCTTTTTCAAGACATAGGGAACACACCTCCTCTTGGGGATTGGTTATGAGTAATTCTGTAAGCCTATCCTGTAGTTACCTTTACTTAAAAACAACTCAGACAAAACCATACATGAGTAGAGCAGTTTTCACATCTGCATTGTGGCACAAATGCACTTTGCACATTTTTTCATGATTTACTGATTCAGTGTAGAGTGTTATATGTGTCAGATAATATTTCTGTATAATCCTTGTAAGTACGTTTAACACTTTTAGATTTGCTATAATAATAGAGTCACTGAACTTGTATGTTTTAGATGATCTTCTAAAACATAAATGCATTAGTGAATTCAAGAGTTGTGGTGCTTACTATAAGATTTTGTCAGACCAGTTTTGTTTCAGTCGTTCCAACCTTTATAATATAGTCAAATGTGAAATAATATGGGATGGTAATTCTTGTGAATGCCATTATGGTAATGCTTTTCTTACAGTTTCCTCTTTTCATTACTAATTAGACTGGAAAAGCTCATAACTCATTTTCTTTATCAGAAAGTTCTAAATTTGGTGTGTAAGAGTTACTAGATAAACCAAGTGCCTTAAAACAACAGGTTATATGTTTCATCAAAGAATAAGAAGAGAAAGATAAAAGGTCAAGAGCAAATTAAGCATAAGAGAAAATGTAGAAATATATCTTAATAACTCACAAGTTTTTTCCATCTTATAATTATCCAAATGGCAGTGGTTCAGTTGTATTTGATTTTTTTGGATCATTTAAGTTGTGAATCAGATAAGACTTTCTCATGTAAATCTGTACAAGTCTCTTCTCAAAATAAGAAAGTTACTTCATTTCCACAAGTCACTTCTTTTGCTGATATACCTAAATCAGATATTGGCCTATATTCTGAAGTGGTAGTATTACAAACACCTAGTTTAGTTAACAATTGTATAAAACATTCAGATTTATCAATGCATTTGAATGGAGCAGATAGTGCATGTACAACTACTGCAGGTAGCACAGAGATTAACTTATCAACTTTAACTGAGGTTTCTACTTGTGATAGTTTAGTAACCAATGTGTGTGACAATTTTATCACTTTAAGTAAAAAGGTACAGTCTATAGATACAAAGTCGTTCATTACTCAACCAGTTAAAGATGATGCCTCATGTAATTAAATTAATGAAAACTTATTTTGAGGGAATTCACTATTAAAACCTATATCTCATCATTTTCATAGGTTCATAGGTTTGTAGGCTAATGGCCCTGGAGCCTTTACAGGCCAAGGCCATAGAAGTGCCCTGGCATCATGCCGCCTGACATTAGTTCCTAGTTCCTCTATCAAGTAGAGCTACTGCAGTTATCCCCGGGGTGAACTTTCTAGTTCCCATCCACTCATCAATATTTCTCTTGAAGAGGGCCAGTGACGTGCTCTGCTTGACATGTATGGGAAGTCTATTCCAGAGCATGGGCAGTCTCTGGGTTATGAACCTGTCCCTCCAGCATGTTCTGTTGATTGCGGTAATGAGGTTGACATCTCTGAAGCATGTGGTACAGAGGGATTTGGATTTCTTTATATGTAGCATTTCTAACAGAGCTGGGTCAGACATCAGTTTCTAAGTCATGCAGAGATCACCTCTTAGTAGACAATATGAGACTGAGATGTGTTCAAGGCCTAAGATCTTCTTTGTGAGGTACTTTAGTGGCCTTTCCAGCTGTTGCATGTGTCTAGTGAGGTACATGCCAAATGGGGCATTATACTCGATGATTGGCCTAATGAGGGAAGAGCAGAGAGAGATGATGACCTCTTTCTTCCTGGATGCAAAACCCTTGGTAATGAGATGTGCCACATTGAAGGACTTTCTGGCCACAGTGGCAATGTGGTGGTCGAAGGAAAGGTTGCTGTCAACCTGTGTCCCCAGATCTCTTATAACGAATTCAGTGTTCAGTGGGCTCCCATCTATGTTGTAATTAGTGGGAATTGAGTTTTTCCTAAAGGGGATGATGACGCATGTTTTGGCATTAAGCTTAAGGCCATGGTTTTGACACCAGTCATTGGTCTCAGTGAGGCATTTCTGTCGGATGTCTACATCACTTGAGGAGTTAATAATGGCTCCCAGCTTGCAGTCATCTGCGAATGTGGTCAGCCAGAGTCCCTCCGTGTTGGCCTAGACTTCTGAGAAGTAGATGCCAAACAGGAGAGGACCCAGGACCGATTCCTGTGGGATTCCACTCATGATTGGTCGGCAGTCTGGCTTGGAGTCTGCTACTTTCACACTGTGGGTTCTATCTGTGAGCCAATTTGAAATCCACCTAGTGATATAGGGGTTGATGCCTAGTTTGGTGAGTTTATCAATAATTCCTGAGTGGGGAATGGTATCAAAGGCGTTGGCCAGATTGAGGTAGGCTGTATGAACTGCCTTGCCCTCATCCACTGCTCTGGTGACTGACTTAAAGAAGTCAACCAGATTGAGCAGACATGCTCTACCTTTCACAACACTAAATCGCATGGGATCTAGAGTTTGGAGATTCCCTATATCTTTGTCAATTAGTTCCATGATGATGTGCTCCATAGCTTTACATATCAGACTCTTCAGGCTAATAGAGCGATAATTCCCAGGGTCTGTAGTCACCCCCCCCCTTTATGGAGAGGGATGACTGTAGCAGTGTGACATTCAGTAGGGACAAAGCCTGAGGTGAGGCTGTGATTGAACAGGGCACACAGATGTGGTGCCAGTTCACTTTGTAGTTCATGTAGAACACAGCCATGGTTATTGTCAGGTCCCATGGAAGCTGTATTACTGGCCTTGGACAATGCAGCTTTAACCTGTGCTGCAGTAATGCTAGGTGCCTGGCATTCCTCCGGTATTGTGATTGGTCCTTCGGGAGGGGGGTAAAGTTGGCATTGAATTTGTCGGCCAGTATGTTGGCAATATCTGTTGGCTCAGTATAGGTGGTACCATTGCGCAGTAACTCAGAGCACACCTGGGTATTGACTTGGGACTTCCACCTTTTTTTTTTGCAAAAGTTTCTTCATTCTGTTGTAGAGTTTATTAATGGCAGGGGACCACCAGATTGGATTCCTTTTTTTGGAGGAGAGTGTCTTGGTTCTGTTAGGGATGGCTAGTTCCATGCATTTATGTATGTGTCCGTACAGTGCATTGGTGTATGATTCAGCAGTCATTCATCTATTTTCCATTGACATGGGTGCCGTGAAGTTAGCCACCTCTGTTTTGAGGAGCCCAAAGTCAGCTTTGGAGAAGTTTTTCATGGTAGTTATCTTTATGGGGGGGTGAGATGTGGATTTCCATGGTGATTAGCTTGTGATCGGATCTAACAAGGGAGGAATTGACTATTGGTGTAGAGGAACGGTTGCCCATGTTAGTAATAACCAGGTCAAGGATATTGCTTCCTCTAGTGGGGGTAGGAATGAGCTGGTCCAGGGCATTGGAATATATTAATTCCAGGAAGCGTTGGCCCAGTGTATTGGTGCATGAGTAGTTTTCCCAATTGATGGAGGGGTAGTTGAAGTCACCTAGTATGAGAGTGTTGGGTTGGACTCTAATAGTTTCCAGGGTGCTTAGGAATGTGGAGTGAGAGTGTTGGGACATGGTTGGGGACCTATAGCAGGCTATGAACTGAATCGCCATCTTACCCAATGTTAGTTGTACCTGAAGTATCTCAGATGTGTTATGTTGGGCTACTAGTCTGGAGGTGTGCATATCCTTTATAAATTTGGAGACACCACCAACTTTGGAGCTTAGGTCCATGTTCTGGGGCTGAAAGGTGTGGAATGAGTTATAGCCTGGTAGCACAGGGGTGCTTTCTGCTGCTTTAAACAAGGTTTCTATTACAGTGCAAATGTCGATGTTCTCCATTTTGAGGAGTGCTTTGAGCAAGTGCATCTTGAGATTTAGAGTTCTAGCTTTGAGCAGCATGACCCTCAGATTGGATTTATTTATAGCTGTTACAGTGGTAATTTGGTATTTGGAATATCGCCTAAAAAAGGCA
Organism: Protopterus annectens; assembly: GCF_019279795.1. Taxonomy (NCBI): domain Eukaryota; kingdom Metazoa; phylum Chordata; order Ceratodontiformes; family Protopteridae; genus Protopterus; species Protopterus annectens. The sequence continues at coordinate 1,574,138,330 of NC_056737.1, forward strand.
CTATAGGGATGGCAAGAGCCTTAACTAGTATCTGGAAACCCAGGGGTGACAGATGCAGGCCATCTCTGGCAAAGCATCGAGGTCTGTCAATCATGTCATCCCAAGCAGATAGATACTGGATCCCCTTAGAATGACACCAGAAACTTAGCCAATTGTTGAAGTCAGTCATTTTCTGCTTGTACTGTGGTATCATTCTGGGTGATGGTAGGATGCTGCTCAGGGCTAGGGTCATACCTGCCTGGGCTACATAATCCGAGAGCTCCAGCATGTCTCTTTTCAGGTAGTCCAGGGAGGTGCATCTGAGGTCATTCACACCCACATGGACAGTGACAGAGTCATACTTGTACTTATTGTGGAGTGACCTGACCTGGGAGGACTGTCAGTTTGTTGGCGGTTGTTTCTTAGTGATGGACTACAGTTAAATATCTATGGTGCCTCATATGTGGCTAGTAAATTTATGACATGTATGGCCTTGACTATTTTGAAAAGTTTTCTCAAATCCTATCTGCTTTACCTGATCTGAAATGTATTGATATTCCTATTCCTTTCCTGGACTATTATTAGTTAAACCAACTAGGTGTGATATAATTTTTATTCAAGCAGGTGCAAATTACTTGAAATACATTCCAGTTAATCAAATGAAAAATGCTCTCCTTGATATTATTGGGGTTTTGGAAAGCTGAAATATATAGTTTGTTCTTAGTGAAATTATTACTTCTGTTACTTGGACTGATTATATGTCTACCAAAGTTCATATATTTAACAGTTGGTTGAGGCAACTAACCTTAGTTCATTATTAAAAAACTCATTACATACTGGGAGGACTGTCAGTTTGCTGGAGATGGTTTCTTAGTGATGGACTACAGTTAAATAACTATGGTACCTCGTATGTGGCTAGTAAATTTATGACATGTATGAGTCAGTATTTTAACCCCCAGCAAAACTCAACTTGGTGATCCAAACAAATTACATAATAGAGCTGTAAAATGTCTTTTATGTAATGCTGAAGTCCAGGGAATTAATTTAATTAACTGTCTTGGCTTGTTACTATGGATAACTTACTGATTATAGTTATAAATTAATCTTAGAATTCTTCTGATTGTGTTTTTAAACATTGTAATTACTATGAATGTCTGAGATCTAATTTAAAGGGTGGGCCAGCATATCATTTTGGGTCCATGCCTCAATATCTTCCCATTTGATCAGGTGTGACACATACAATGAAACAATAATGGTTTATGTTTCTGATTCTAATGTGAAGGATGGAACTTATATAGTTTTAAGTTACCAATCTCCTAGTATGTTATTTATGGAATATTCAAATTACAAACTTAGTTTGGAATCGCATCTTAATAATAATATTAATATTAAGAATAAAATAGTATTCTGTTATTGGATGACTTTAATTATCCAGGAATTTTATGGACCTCAATAAGTTCTATGTCTTTACTTGAGAAATCATTTCTTAATCTTGTTTCTTATCATGAATTATCCCAATTGGTTAAGAGTCCCACTGGAGGAAAGAATATTTTTGATTTAGTAGCCACTAATATACCATACAAAATAAGTATTGTGGACATTGATTTTCAGTTGGGCTTATCTGACTACAATACTATAATCTTTAAGATGAATTTGGCATTACTGAATAAATCTAATTGTTCTGCTCAAAACAAAATTATCACATTTTGTATTCTATGATCTCCAACATCAAATGGTACCAGTTACTAAATGTAAAGTAAATACATTATGGATGCTCTTCATTGTCCCAACTATGGAATATGTGTCCTTATTAAATATGTGTTCAAGTATATATACCCAATCTCTTCCTTTTTGGTGGAATAAGACAATCAAGGGATTATACCGAAGAAAAATGGCAGTATTCTAGTTAGAAAGTTTCCTACTAATATTAATAAGAGAAAATTTAACAATAGTTACATAAGCACTGAAGATGGAAATTAACTCTTCCAAAATAAGCTATGAAAACAAATCAATTTGTAACCCTTCAGATAAGAACACTTTTTACAAATATATGCATTCGTTCAACCATACCAGGTGCTTTGTTTCTATTTTATTAGATAATGCCATTACTAATGATATTTAGGTCATTGAATCTGAATTTAATAAAAATGTTATGTATTTAATAACCATCCTGTCACTTCTACTTTTAAGTATGTCACCATTTCTGTATCTCATCTTTGTCCTGCATTTCTGAATCTGCTGCCAGACCTGCTTTTGCCAAAATAAAAGTTTCTTCATCTATGGGTCCTGACAAAATTTCTGGTAATTATTTTTAGAAGATCTTTTAATACCAATGTTATACTCACATTTTAATAAATGTTTATCAGAAGGATTTGTTCCTGGTACTTGAAAATGATCATGGGTTTCCCCAGTACATAAGAAAGGTAGTAAAGATCAAACTAGTAACTACCTACCGATAAATATTACATCTTTTATTGTTAAAAGCATTGAAAGATGTATTTTCCTGTTAATGGATGACCTTGCTTTCAGTCTCCCAGTTAGTAATATAGATCAACATGGTTTTACAAAACAAAGAAAGGTCTATATTGAGTAACCTGTTGAGTTTTTATGATGAAATAAATTTGGCAATGGATATGGAGCTATCTCCAGGGGTGATTTTCCTAGGTGTGACCAAAGTGTTTGATACTCTGCTATTTAAATCAATTCATTATCAACTTATTGAATATAACATTAGCAGTTACATCAATAATTGGATTGTGAATTGGTTTATTGGAAGACAAAGTGTATCAAAATATGTGATACATTTTCTAGTTATTCACCTGACCACCAGAGCTCCTGAGAGTTTTGTTCTGGGATCAGTGTTGTTTAATCTGTTTTTCTCTGTATTCCTAAGCATCTGAAATTTTGGTTGAGTAAATATGCAGATGACTGTAAAATTTGTTTTATTAATCAAAATGACTTGGGTGTTGCAGATCTTAACATGCACTTAAAATCACTAGACAAGTGGGCTCTAGAGAGAGGACTTACTTTTAATGTGGACATATGTACGATTGTATAGTTTTCAAATAAGATCTCTCATTCTTCTGTATTCTTAAATGGTGCCATATTAGATGAGGTAACAGAATATAAGGGCCTTGGTGTTGTTATAACATCAAAGTTAACCTTTACTAATCAAGCAAATTACAATACGTTCTATAAAACATTTAGCTAAATGGGTTATTTATTGAGAAATTTTACTATCAGGGATGAAACCTGTTTAAAACTGGTGTATAAAACTTACATTAGATCAATTATAGAGTATAACAGTACATTTTGTAAATATAATCTGATTCAACTAAGAAGGGTAAAAACTATACAGAGAAAATCCACTAAATGAATACCATCTACATCAAACTTGATTATGGTGCAAGATGTAAACTTCTAAAATTGTTTTCATTTTTTTGTAGGTTCATATGTGGCAGATTAATTCTAGTGAATAAATTATTTTACAATCCTGTCTCACAAATAATGTACAATGTAGAGATCTACAGTTGTTCTAAAACATTTAATCACAAAAATATGAAATTTAAACACTGGATGGGTGGGTCTAGTTTTAGGAGTAAATTGATTACAGTTCAGGTAACTAAACTATTTAATGGAATATGGATTTCTATATGGATTAATCAATCAATAAATGTAGAAACTTTTAAAAGAAATCTTGAAACCTGGGCAGGAAAAAATGTTTATGTTCCTTTTTTGGAGGAGTCAGTGTTCTTTGGTGGCCATAAGGCCTGAACACTGAAAGACCACTGTAAGTACTGGAAAAATCAGAGAAAACTGCAGTGGGATACAGAAGCTTTGATGTTTCTTGTCTGGGGACAAAGGATTTGTTTAGGGATATGTCAGAGGACAAGAAAATACAGCAAGATCACAGAGTTGCAAAAGATCACTGAATACAGACCAGCATCCTCAGCTTTCTCAAAAGAGTTTGCTATTCAGGATGGTGTACCAAAAACATTCATATCAATGTTTCCATGCACTGGCATTCAAAAGAAGGGCTGATTTAAAGGAAATATGCAAACATAAACTGAAAATATAAATGTATAATTAGGATAGTACTGATTGCTAACAGGAGACCACATGCTTTAAGGGTATGTAGTTTATAATCAAAGTAAAAAAAAAAATCAGGTGAACACATAAAATTATATATATATATATATATATATATATATATATATATATGTGTATGTATTTATTTATGCACACACATACACACACACACACACACACACACACACACACACACACGCACACACATGAACGCACATGCACACATACATATATATTGCAATTTTGCACCTGCTGTCTGCCATCAATCTCCTCTTAGCAATGAACTAATCATTTCCTCATCACCAAAGACAAAAAATTAGGAAAGAGGTGGCATAATTCAGGCAGCAGTTAAGATTAGTTCTGATTTTTCCTTGGACCCTGTGTCCTCTTCACTCACACAGAATTTTGTAGCCTCTGGAAAGTAAGGTTACTTATAATTTAAAAAAATATATTTGATTACACTAATCTGAATAATCAAGTCCTGACATACCGGACTTAAAACCACATGTCCCATCCTTCATATATGCATCAGTGGATGTATTTGAATACATATGAGATAAAACAAAAAGATACATTGTAAAACTATATTGACCTCACTAAACAGTGATGCCTTCTCATCCATCTGTGCCACAGAGTCAGGTGATGTTAAATTCTGTTATGGAACATATAAGGGTGATATGGGAAAATTCCATGCTTTTTAGGTGCTAAGGGTTAAGAAAGAGAGAAGAATATGTGAATATTGTTGAAAACTTTAGCTTAGTGTTGGATGCCTCTTGGGGTCATTAATTTGAAATGTTAAAATTTAACAATCTATGCCATGAGAGACTGAAACAGAGAATCGAAGTAGATAGATTGGCAAATGCATGGACAGTGGGATGGGAAAGAGGGGATTTATTTTTCCACTAGAAATGTGAAGCAACTATTGCATAGCTTGGAACAATATATGGTGAATTCAGTAGGTATGCCACACATGGGGAAGTGATAATTAGAGACTTTTTAGAAGTTTTACTTGACCATGCTCTTATGGAGTTACACTGGATGAATGAAATGAGGAGATGGGCTAGATGGAAAAAGAATGAGGAGCATGATTGGGTGCCTGATGAAAATTTGAAGATCGTTAGTACAGTAAAAATTTAAGTCTGACTGAAAGTAGCACAGTCATTTTGGTGCTGGAAGATCAGAAGACTGTGGGTTCTATTCACATACCAAGTACTTGGATTACTTTTTGAATACTGACATTGCAGGGATGCATGGGGGAGGGGTGCTACAATCCTGAGTGTGCCATCATTCAGACATTAAACCGTGGATAGAGCTATCTGAGTTGATGATAGCTGTGCTCAATATAAAGGTCCAATAGTACTTATTGAAATGAGTAGGGGTCCTGTATTATATGTAACTATATACACATTTACATATTTACATACTTTACATTAAATTCAAATTACTCCATCATTTACAACTTTTTGCAACTTTTTCCACAACCACTATTTAATTTTTTGTATTATATTTGGTATCACCCAATTTCCATTAAACATAATCTCATTTGATCTTTCATTCCATATTATCCATATAATGCAACCTATCCAAATTTTTAACATATTCCTTACCACATTTCTCATAAAATCCATATTCAATCACATCCATATATATGTGTTTATAATCCCATATTTTTTTCAAAATATTCTTATCTATTCTTCTTCCCACATTTTTTACTCTTTTACATGTTCAAAAACATGTTCTACAGTTTCTAATTCACCACAAAAAAGACATATCCTTTTATTTACTTTTTTATAAGGGACATTTTCTTTTACAGTGTATCTATTAATTTGTAGCCTCATAAAGATTCTTGACTTTCAGCATTCTTCATGCACCATTTAATTATTTGTTTTATAGTTTTTATTTAAATTCCCATGGGTTCACACAGTAATTTAACATCATTATGTTTTTGTATTCTATTTTCTTCTATCTTCTCTATTCTTAACTTCCATATTTTTATTTTGCCTTTATACAACTTTATTTTTTCATTTTTTCTAAATTCTCTCCTTTTTATTTAATTTTATTAAATTCAGTTCACACAGTAATTTTGCATCATTATGTTTTTGTATTCTATTGTCTTCTGTCTTCTCTATTCTTAACTTCCATATTTTTATTTTGTCTTTATACAACTTTATTTTTTCATTTCTCTAAATTCTGTCCTTTTTATTTAATTTTATTAAATTCTATTCGCTTTCATATTGTTTCTTAAATAATCTTACTACCAACTTTTCTTCTTTTGCATTTTATCCATTTTAACACTCTAAATAGATTCACTGATGCCTCATATACTATAGAGTTCAACAAAACCATATAACACTTCTCGTTTAACTGGGTTTAACCTAGATCCCCAAATAAATCTGTACATCACTTCAATGAACTTTCTCCAAATCATTTGGTATCATTTATACTCCAGCCACATACCTATTTTCCCATCCATAGGGAATTAATCAAATGCACTTTTTTTCTAAAAGATAATCTATACTAAAGCCACATGGCACTAATTACTTTTAATTCCTGTAAAATTTTCATCCATTGCTCCCTAACAACACTTAATACACCAAATGTTATTCCTAATAGCAATTAATCCCTCTAGCAAGCACTTGTTTTTACATCAAGAGATCAGTGGATTTTCCATCTAGTGCAGGTAGCCTGGTCTGTTTATTTTAGGGAAACACTCAAAATGTCTGCATGTAGTTTTATTGGCTGGAGGGCTTATTAATCAGTTTATCTTGTTTTTAGTGCCTTTATAATTTCTGTATAACTGAGTGGCTCTTGGCTCGTTTATAGAAAGGGAAGTAGTTTTATTGAATAATCACCCTTTTATACGCTGTCTAAACTGCACTACTGTCCATATCTTTAAGTTTGTTTATGGTAGCATTCCATATCTTTTAAGTTTATTTGTGGTAGCATTTCACTCTAGACACTCCTTTAATGTGCTTTACATTAGGAGGACTGGGAATATTTATCTAGTGGCAGAAGGTGTTTGCCTGGTCTATCTGAGCTGGGGAAACACACAAAAGGGAACTAAAGTGTTTTTGCACTTCTTTTATATATTATGACTGTACTTCAGCAGTTTCAAAAAATGTACTGTCTGCTGCTGCTTTGCACTGTATTACATTGTATGTGTTAGTTGTAGAGCTGTTGTAAGTAGTTTGTGTGGTGTTGTTACACTTGGGCTCCAAACCAGCTATTCTACATTAACAATGTTTTTTACTGCCCCCTTATAGCAGGAGTGTGCTGATCTAACACATCTGAGTTGGGGATTGCTGGTAGAAGGCTTATTGTGTGCTTTTCTGATTGGTAGTTAGCTTAAAACTTGTTTCTCTTTACTTGTACTTAAGCCTCACATTTCCATACGGTGCTGCTCTTCGCTCACAGATGGTTAGCAAACCAAACACAAAAGCCTAGAAGCTCAGTTTTTCTCTAAACAGCTGTCGCTGAAACCCTTCCAAACTTTACTGCTGCTCTAGGAGCAACTCAGTTGCACATTAAGCAACATTGCCTTATTCATCAACCCTAGCCTACATAAAGTATAGTTCCATCTTATAGTGTAAGCGCTACTAGCACAGTCCTGTCAAATTAACCTATTCCCTTCCTTAATAAAACATACAGTAAGAACCAGCTATCATCGATGGACAGTTTCCCATCATCTCTATGACTAACCTGAGAGACATGGGCATCCTGAGGTAATGTAACAATTGTCTCATGTATACTGACAACTGCTTCCTCCTGAAACAAGCAAATACTTTATGTGAGAGATGTAGTTACACTATGAAATTGGAGGCAAGACTGTCACTTAAGGAAAAATTGAAAGCCAGACAAGTTGTCAACACACACACACACACACACACACACACACACACACACACACACACACACTTCTCACACTAAATAAGGACACAACACATAAACCCACATATGCTGAGGTGCTCACTAGTAACTTACCAAAAGATCAGAGGCCACCCAAATGGAAACCACTTACACATATAACAATGCAAAAAACAGCCCCGACACATAATAAAACACACACCCATATCTTGACAAATAAGCTCATAAGGTGTTACACCACAAAAGCTAATGTATTGGTCATAGGTGACTGCATTGTGAGACACACAGATGTTCCCAATGGTTTACTATCAGTTGTGCGAACAACAAGCTGTTGGCACATATGCTGCCAAAAATCAGATTATCTTTTGCACAATGTCAAATGTATGGAGTAGTCAAACACACTTATGTGAATGCAGTAGTGCATTTGCATAAGTGTGTTCGACAAACTGTACAGAGATCATGGTACAGAGAGGATTGGAAATTCATCCATATCCCCACTGTAGTGTGATCTCAGAGCTGGAATATATTATTAGCATGGGGTGTGGGTGGCACAGCCCCCAATGGGGGGGTGCAGGGGGGCTTGCCCCCCTGCAAAAATGTGATATGTCGTATAGGAGTTTGATTTACATCAGCGCCTATATGGATATCATGTGATGTTTTCAGTGACAATGTCGACTCAAATGTGTCAGTCATTTGGGTCGACATTATGTAACACTCGAGATTCCAGGTTTGGTGGTTTACTTCGATATTGCTAACAGAAAATGTTTTGCCTTTTGCAATATTGATAGTAAACCATTCCCAACTCCATGCTGGGAGTAGGTTACCATTAGCTGCCTGACAGGTGCCAGGATCCATCAAGTTGCTCAAGCACTCAAGTCACTCAACCACAACTACCAATATAACTCCATCATAGTCCATGTATGGGTTGAATGACTTGAAGTGTACCTCACTGGACTATATGAAGAGAGTCATGACTGAGCTCTCAGATTATGTGTCAGACGCAGGTATAAACCTAACATTAAGCAGCATTCTATCTCCTCCAAAGATTATGCCATAATACAAACAAATAATGATTGACGTTAACAATTAGCTTAGCTTCTGTGTCAGTCCAAGAGGATCCAATATCTGTCAGCCTGGGAAGATAAGAGGGAGATCTGGAGATTGCTAAGGATATTGGTGCCATACAAGAGGGAAGGTAATAAATCTGCATTAGAAAAAGTGATTCTGGTGGACTGGTTAAGAACAGGTAAATACCAGTAGAGCATGCCTAGTTTCTGGTTTGTTTTTTATGTTATTTTGGATATGGAGATCAAACTTTAGGTCTTCATTGATGATTACACCTAGTAGTTTAGTGTGTGGGACTGCTTCAGTTAGAGTGTTATTTAGGGAATGAATTCTAAATTTATCTCCTATTTGCCCTTTAGAGAAAAAGTAGAAATTTTGTTTTATTAGGTTAAATAGCAGTTGGGACTTATTTAACCAGAATTCAATGGATGAAAAAGGTTCTTGGTAATAAGTTGCAGGTTGGCTAGGTTATTTGATGAGCAAATAATAGATGAGTCATCAGTATATTGGATTAATTTGACTTTCCTAAAGGATAATTGAAGGTGATTTATAAAGATGTTGAACAGAAGAGGCACAAGGATGGAGCTTTGGGGTACCCTTGTGATGCTCTGGAACAGCTAGACAGCACACCCACAAGATGCTCAACTGTCGTCGACATAATACTCACTAACATGGAAGAGCATTGCACCTCCCCCCCATTTCATGTCTTCCTTGGTAAGATCGGACCATAAATCAAACTTGTTTGATGTAATTATAAGACCAGATACCCCCATCAAGCTTAAAAATGCTTAAGAATTTTTGAAAGACAAATTACCTCCTTCTAAGTGATGGCATAAGAAGTTTCAAAGCACCCTCAAATGTAGATAACACAGACTCCTATGCAGACGTGTACACCAATGCCCTGTATAACCATTTAAACAGTTGTATAGAATTAGATGTACCTGACCAGAGTAAAACCAGGTCTTGCCAAAAAAACAAGCCACCGTGGTGGACTCCTAGTATAAACAGGCTATACAACAAGAGAAAGAATTTAATTTCCAAGAACAAGATGGAATTGGCTCAGCAGAGGAGGAAATCCCTCTCTAGTTAAACAAACAAATTAGAGATCTTGTCAACTCATCCAAAGCTAATTACAAAGCAAAAATAGCCTCCCTAGCAAAGGATAATCACAAGGCTATGTGCTAGTTATGCACTGAACTGGTTGTGGGTGGCTCCACCCATACTCAACTGGAGGTAATAGCTAACCTGCTAGTTACCAGATTTGAAGCAAACTTCAACTCCCTGTCCCCTCCAATCATCCCCCAAAGTGTACCTGCCACCATTCCTCAGCCTGTTATCTCCAAAGATCAGGTCATCTCATCACTCTCCAAGGCCAAAAACAAGACATCATTTAGACCAGACAACATCCCAGGTTGCCTTTTAAACAACTTAAAACATAGCCTAACCACAGCATGTGAACTGGCTCTGTTCTGGCAGAACAGAGGACAGCAACAGTAATCATTCTACCCAAAGGGGGGCCATAAACCAAACCTGACCCATAAGCTTGACTAGCCTCATCTGCAAGACCATGGAAAGAATCATTCTGGACCTTATTAACAAGAACATAGGTAATTTCTAAACTCTGGACCCAGCTCAGTTTAGATTTGTTAAAGGTAGATCATGTTGTTGAACATGGTTGATTTCTTTGAAAAAGTCACCAAGGCCCTGAACGAGGGAAAGACAATACATACCACCTATCTTGACATAGCCAAGGCATTTGACACATTCCCCCACTCAGGTATTGTAGAAAAACTCTTCCAATTTCGAATTAAACCCTACATTACCAGATGGGTGGTCAACTGGCTCACTGACAGGACACATACTGTAAAACTGGGTGACTTCACCTCTAGCAAAACACCAGTTACCAGTGGCATACCACAGGGTTCTGTGCTGGGCCCCTTACCATTTGGAATTTATTTCTCAGAAGTCCAGGCAAATGTAGACAGCCTATGGATGACCAAGTTTGCTGATGATTGCAAATTGAGAGCAATCAATTAGTCCCCCAGTGATATTAATATACTGCAGACAGGGTTAACACAGACAAATGATTAGTTCCAAAGCTACATATTAAAGCTAAATGTAAAAACATGCATTATTATTATTCCCTTTGGGAAAGCTGACATCCCTGCTAATTACTTTATAGACAGCACCCCCCCTCCCGGTGGGCGATCTGGATACTCAGGTTGATAGCAACCTGAATTTTAACCATCACATATCCACATTAGTAAGGAAATCCTTCTTTGTGGCATATCATATAAGTAAAGGCATCACATCTAGATCTAAGGATGTTATAATTCTGTTATATTTGGCCTTCATCAGACCAGTAATTGAATACAGTGCTCCCTTTTGCATGTATCTAACCAGACACTTGCAACAGTTGGATAGACCACAGAGGTTTCTCACCAAGAAATGACAGGTTACACAAAACAAGTCTTACTCAGAAAGACTGAAACCCTGTCACTATATTCTGTCTCCTACAGGTTGCTAAGGGGTGACCTGTGCCTGGCTTACAGGGCAGTTTCTGATTTGACCCTGATGGAAATGCTACACATTCGTAAATCAAACTGCACGAGGGTCACCACTCCTGAGAGATTAGCCTAGCCTCTGACATGAACAGGTTATGCTGGAGAGATAAATATATCTCCCAGAGACTGCCACTTCTCTGGAACAATTTTCCAGTTTATGTGAAACAGAGCCTCTCCCTGACCCTCTTGAAATGCAACATAGATCAATGGATGGGTGAACACAAATTCACTCCTAGGGTGGTGCCCATGTCTCTCATGGATAGTGGAAGTCATTATTAACTACCATAGGCCCTTACCTCTGCAAACTTCACTCACCTAACCACTGAAAATTGTGGCAACTAGGGATAAATATGGCTAGGCTTATAAGGGGGTCTAGGGCCATTAGCCTAGTAACCTTCTATGAACCTATGAACCTATGAATACCACTATTTATTTTTTTCCAAACTGAATTCCATTTAGCAGTTCCTCTGATCCAAATCCCTTCTCTCTGTTCAGTGACATCCCCATTCTTTGTAAATTGTGATTTACACACAAAATCACTTTTTCCATCATTTTAATGTCTTTGGCCATAAGCATAATATTATCTGCATAAGATATGATGACCATATTCTATATCAATATTTTATATTGTCTTTTTAAAATTTATTACTATTGCAAATAAAATACTACTTATCAGGTATCCTTATTTTAAACCCCTATTCATCTCTGTCTTTTCACTTAACCAACCCTTTATCAAAATTCTTATTTTTCTATTCCTATATACTAATCTAATTACTTTCTGAATTTGTTTACTATATCCTTCCATTATTTTCCATAATCATTTTCCATAACATGTCATGATCTAGCATATCAAATGCTATACTTATGTCTTCTACCAGTAATTTTGCTTCATTACTTTGTTTTTGACATCATCTACCAATTCTCTGACAAGTTTTAATAGTTCCTGATATCCTTTTCCTTTATCTCCATAAATATTTTTTCTAATACTTTTGTATTTTTTTCTAATCTTATTTGTGTTATATTTATAAATATCTTATAATCAGTATTATTTAACACAACTGGTCTTGAATTATTCATTTCATCTTTTCTCTCCTTTCTTCCAGATAACTCTCATAATGCCACTACATATTTGTGTGTAGCAAGTACCATCATTTAGCCATTCATATACTAAGATTTCTTTTTGTCATTACTCCATATTCTTATACATTAAATAACCTATACCATCTGAATCTGCTGCAGAATTAGGATTTACTTTCTTTATCATCTTGTCTAATTCCATTAGAGTAAACCATTTGTCAACATCTTTATTTCTACTGTAAATTGCTTAACCTTCCATTCCTTTTCATTTTTCATCTCTCTTTTCTTTACTATCTCTTTAACATACTGAACTACAATTTTCATAATACTCTCTTGTTGTTTTTCCACTTTCCAATTTTTATTTTTTATTACCGTCATTATACCATTTTCTTCTATTACTATTTTACTTAAATGTGGAAATGGTTCTTCCTTTTTTCTTGCAAAAAAATCTTTATTTATACAATTACTCCTTATTTCTGTTTGATTTATTTTATATATCTCATCTTCTGCTGCATAATATACATTCTCGTTTCTCTGTAAACATTCTAATATCTTATTCTGCATTTCCATATATTATTTTGCCTTATTCCATGTTCCCATTGCAAATAATTATTTTATTATAGTTTAAGCACCATCCACCATTCTGTCCAACTATTATAACATTTTCTCATAGTTGTATGATCTTTTCCTTTCTCATTTCACACTTTCTCATTTATTTTTTAAATTCATTTTCCAATTTTAACATGTTCTTTATTTTCTTGTATTTCTATCCATATTACCATGGGACCTGAAAATCCTGTTTCCACTGCTTCTTCTATGATTATTTCTATACCTTTAGAAACTAAGAAATAATCAATTTCTGTTTTAATATTTTCCCTCCTATATTTACTTGTGTTTATATTCCCTTTTACTAAATTTCCACACATCATGTTTGTTTGTTTGTGTCTTTCGGCTTTTCCCAGTTAGGAGTCGCCACAGCAGAACTCCAGTCTGCTAATGATTGGCAGTAGATTTTTATGTACTGGCTTGCTGGGCCTAACGCACAACCTTCAATGAAGGAACTCCCATTCACGCATGTCGCTACACAGAAGACACTCTAACTGAGAATTGAATGGGCAATGTCTAACTGGGAGGCGACAACACTACCGCAGCACCACCACTGCAGTTTTTTAAATTTCCACACATCATAATTCCCGTAATTTTTTTTCTTATCTAGCTTATCTTTTTATTTTTATTCTTTAAGTCACAGTTGAAATCTCCTGTTACAATAACATCCATATTTACTATTCTATAATCCAATATGTTTTTAAAAAACCTCTCTTTACATGTTACATATGCATATACCACTATAAGTCTACAAACTCTGTTCTCCCATCTTAGATCTGCCACTAATAGTCATTCTAACCTAACTAAAGTAAAATTGAATATCAAAATTGCTGTAGTATATGGTACTGTTATCCTTAAACAGATTTATCCTCCCAAATCCCAAATTATACCTCCTCTCCATAAATTTCCTGTTTGTAATCTTTGTTACTTTGTTAAACCTCTAACATCTTCTAATACTCCTCTTCTACTACACATGCCTGTAACACAAACCACTCTACCCCTCTCATTTAGACTCCCAATGTCAATGCTTTCTCATTCAAACCTGTCTCTATTTCCTACATCAGAAAACTACTCCTGAAACTTAAACCCTGCTCTCCACCTACTAACAACCTTCCTCCTCAGTTCCTTAAAATAGCTGCTGACTCTATTGCTTTTTCTGTCTCTATTTTAATTAATAGATCCATTCAAGAATCCATAATGCCTGACCTCTGGAAATCTTTCTACACTATACCCCTACACAAGGGGGGGTAATTCAACTAAATCCAGCAACTTCAGACTGAATGCTATCCTCTCTCCTCTGTCTAAAATGCTTGAAAAATGTATCAACTTTTAACTAATTACATATCTTATCCAAGAAAATATCCTCACTCCTACACAATGCGGGTTTCACCCTAAACACAGCACCTGCACTGCCCTTATTTCCTTCTCTGAAACTGTTGCTATGGCCAGAGACAACAACAAACTTGTATCTTGCCTGTTGCTCAATCTATTTAAAGCCTTTGACACTGTTGCTCACTCTCTACTCCTCTCCAAACTATCTCGTCTCAACCTCTCTCACACTGCCCCCAACTGGTTCTCTAGCTATCTCTCTAACAGATAACAATCAGTTAGATGGCTTAACTTTTGCTCCCCTTTCCTCTCTATCCAAACTGGGGTACCCCAAGGCTCCAGCCTTGGTCGTCTGCTATTCAGTCTCTACCAATAACCTCCATACATCGTGTGGCCACTCCTCTATCATTCAATATGCAAATGACTCCACATTGATATCTGTCTCTGAAAACTTGTCAGAACTGTTAACTACTACACAAAACTCCTTTTCTTCTGTAGAAAGCTGGCTCAATAACAATCAGCTCATCCTCAATCCCAATAAAACAAAGCTCCTCCTTTTTCTGCCTAACTCCCTCAACCACTGTAAATCTACCTTTTCAATCTCTTCTCTCAACAGTGTTATAAAAGTTGAAACACAAACTAAACTCCTCTGCACCATTATCGATGACCAACTAAAATCTGACCTACATGTCCAACAAACCATCAAAAAACCCACCAAAAATTAGGCCTATTTTACATAAATAAAAAATACCTTAGTGCAGAATCCAAATGTGCCCTTGCTTGAATTTTCTTATTACCACCCTATTCTATGCCTCCCCTATCCTGACTAATACACAATTTTCCCTTGTTCACAAACACAAATCAACATACAATAAAGTTGCTAGATTTGCTGTAAATCATCTCTTCTCCTTCCACCACTCCCTGGCCCTACAGAAACTTCACTAGCTTGAACTCCCACATCAACTTACTCTCACTCAACTCCAAACTGCTCACTCGCTTCTCAATAACCCCACTTCCTGCCAATCACTTTCCAAACTTCTGTCCTATTACACCTCCAATTGTCCTCTTTGTAGTTCCAACCAACTCTTACTACTGGCTTATAAACCCTGTAAAAATATAGACTAAAACCTTTATAAACAGTCTGTCTCTCATAGTTGGAACAAACTCCCATTACATATCAGAAGTATAACAAATGCCAACAACTTTAAAAAGAGACTAAAACTAAAAGAGCACCTTATTTACTCCAAGATCTGTCACTTAACCTCACCCACTTAACCTCCTGCATACCTCTGTCTATTCACATTCTACAACCTCTACTTAGGAAGTGTCTTGGCATTACTTCTAATTCTTGTAAATATTAGAACATGCTAGCTTTTCGGCACTGTGACTAAACTGTTTGTATGTTTATATTTTAAGTACTCACACTTTCTTATGTGACAACTATAATTTGTTCCGTATACCTGCATTCCAGTTTGTACTCTATTTTATCTTATGTATAATGTTTCTTTTACTTTTTATTGCTGCAGATGTTATTGGAGCCTTTCTCCTCGGGTCTCCACTGAAAATGTTTTTTTTTAACTCAGATGGACCAACCCGGGGATCTATATTCCCATGTCCACAGGGCTGTTCATCGATTGCCCTTATGTTGACACATACACACTGGAATACCAATATCTCGAACGACCACAAAAGTGGTTTTTTTCCAAGGGAAAAAAATTGCTAGGTCAACAATAAACAAAACAAACCGACAGACAAAATGAAATGGGGGGCTTCATCATCCACAGTCCCCGATGAGGGGAGCTGTGATCCCCACACCCCCCCTACTTAAATATACCAACTCCGAGATTGCACTACAGTGGAGGAAATGGCAAATTCTCAACAACAGCCAAGCAATTTTTTTGCCTAGGGAAAAAAATTGCTTTTGTGGCCATTCAAGATTTTGGTATTCTGCTGTATATGTGTCAACGTAAGGGCGTTCGATAAACAGCCCTGTCGACATGGGAATATAGACCCCAACCCAGTTAACAAATGTGAAATAAATACTATAATGTCTACTTTTCATTTATTATGCCACTCTAATACTCAATTCTTCTTAGTATACTCTTTGTACTATTCACATTAACAGATAAAAATTCTAAGATTATTTGTTCTTCTCCTTCTTAATCTATATGAAATTATGCGTTTTTGTCCCTTACTTTCCTTGTTCACTTGTAAGCCTAATCTTTGGAATTTGCTTGTTGTATCTTTTACTCCTTTCCAATAATTTTTTTCTTTTTTAACTTTTTCCAATAAAATTTTTCTTTTTAACTAACCTTCAATGTATATCTCCTCCGACACTAACCTCTGACCCAACTTCTATTTCATTTTTCTCTTTCCTTTTTATCACCATCTACATTTTGCATATCATTATTTGTCTGTTCTGCAAAGTCATTGTGTTGCTCTTCCCGTTGCATTTGCTCCTTATTTTTTTTACCTTCACTTACATTTTCTTCTACACACATTTTTTTCTTTTTTGCTCTTTTGTACAGTCCACCCATAAATACCCTGCCTGTTTACATGTATAACATTTCGTTTCACATTTTTTGCATTATGTCCAAACTCACCACATACAAAATATTTCTTCTTATCATAATTACCCACAAAATGTCCCTCTTTCCCACAAAAAATGTTTTCGGTTGTCCCTAATACTTCATAACAGCTCTATTTCCTTCAACATTAATCATGCTTAGAATACATATAATTCTATCATTTTCTATTTTCAAAATAAAGTTACAATCCCATCCCTCAGTCCATAGACCTCTATTATCAATTACTTTTAAAATGTCTTTAACTTATTTACAACAGTTCTTTATTAAATATTTTTTACACTTTTGCTTTCTGTCTTTTAATGATATAGTAATTCCATGGATACATATCTTTTCTTTTACCATATTCCTCACAAAAAGTCTCTAATTCTGTAGCAGTCTCAAAAAAATGTCATCATATGTCTGTTTTTTTAATCAAAATAAATACTTACCTCTTGTGCATTGATTCATAAAGGTACAACCATTGTGTCCCATATTCCATACCTGTCTAACTCCTTCTCTTCCTTACTCTGTATACACATGACAAACTTCTTTTTTTTCTGTTTCTTCCATCTTCTTACTCTCTCTTTTTCAATCTCTCTTCTCCTTTACTGCTTCTACAAATGCTTTACTTCTTCCTTTTGAATCTGATCCATAATCTCACCACAGGATAGTTCATTTCCAGTCTCTGGCTTGTTTTCTTCCATTAAATCCATCAATGTATCATCCTCCTTGGGTCTCCCATGAAAAAGAGACTCCTGACCTGTCAACAAAGCTAAATAAATAATTCCCAAAATGGTGTTTTTTTCAGAGTATTACCTTTCTCTGAGATACAGTGATGCTGGAATTACCATATATAAGTCACATGGGTGATGGGTGTGACTTCATTGTTAAGGGTTTCAGAATTCTGCCTTTTTTTTGTTAAAAATCTTGAATCAAATTTTTGAAGTACAAGGATATGTAGTATCAGCTCTCATACTTCTGAAAGAAAGTCGGCATGTAATGGGGCAGATAGGATGCAGAATATTGAGTAAGGAATTTTTGGAAGCCAGACAGTGGGGAATGATGGGAAACAATGGGCTCTGTGTGGTGGGATAGTGTCAGAGTAACACAGGGGGTACCAGTAATGTGAGAGTTGGTAAGGAAGAATGTGAGGATGAGAGAGGAATCACAGCCAGTGCAGAAGCAGAAACTGCATCAGCAATGAATCCATATCTGAAAAGCAACTGGGCAGTTCAAACTTCAGGAAATAGAAACTGACAAGTTTAAAATCATCCATTTTATACTCCACCAGATGTACGGAAACAACCTGATAAGCTTGTTTAAGGAGGGAAGGCAAGAGGTCAAGATGATTTTCCTGTAAGCTTTTATAAGGTGGAGGGACAGGAGATGGAGGAAGACTAGGCCTTCATCTTCAGTGGGTTATTTGGGAGGGAAACCAAGTCATAGGGGTGATATTGCCCAGAGTAAGAGGTTGTTGAAAACCCAGTCAAATAGTACACAGTCTCTCTCATTAAAACTGATGTTAGTATGCATGAGTGTTGGTTAAAGGGGGTGATATTGCAGCTATTGACTAAGTACCAAATCAACTTTTTCAAGACCAGAACTTCAAAAGATCAATCATAACTCTTATTAGACTTTATTGATTAGAAAAGGGAAGAGACTTGGGAAAAACTGGAATGGATTTGTTCTCAATCAAGAAAGCAGTTTGATACTGTAGTCTTGTTTATTGTGCAAGGATGGTAGAGGAAGCAAATTAATGGAGAAATTCACTTTGCGTCAGTACACTGTATGAATCCCCACTACTGCCGTCTAAAGCCAATGGTGGGTGGATAGTTGGATAAAAGTGAAGAGATGGGTCAGGCAGGATTGTCGTCGACCTCCTCTCTTGTTTCTTGTACCTACTACTTATTGAGTTGTTTGACTAGATGAGAGTGAAAATGACTGACGTGAAAGGATGAAGTTTGCACTCCACAGTACTAATGTGTATGTAGATGTCTGCATGTTGATGCTTTCTTATCTGAAAGAGTAACTGCCTGGAGTGTTGGAGGATTTTAAGAAGTTTGGTGAGAAACTGGGCTTGGTATTTCATGTAGAGAAATCAGCGTTGGCTCCTGGTGAATGCATCATACCACAATGAGGTAGAGTTACAAATGCAAAATATATCATCAGACCTCAGTACTGAAGATACATTCCACATTGGGGAAATGAAGAGGAAGAAACTGAAAGAGGTAGTTGGGAATGTGACTCAAAAGCAAAAAGTATAATGGTGGAGCAGGCTTTTACCCAAAAGTATCTTGTTGGTAATGCCAGTCTTGCTGCCGTTGAGTTAAATATAGCTAGACATACACTGATGCTGCTCAAGAATGAGGCAATTCAGGCCCAAGGACAAGGTAGCAAGGAGGGTGCAGAAGCTCTGTGATGGGTTTGTATGTTGAGGAAAAAAGGAGAAGGATGGGAAATTAGTCTGAAAGTGAATACCCCTTGATCCATAAATAAATTTCCCCTTCTGCCATCCTTCCCCCATGAAAATAGAGGAATGTGCTGAACTTCAGAAGATTTCTGTTAGTGGTGGTAAGAAAAGGATGTCAGTGGACTGTTAGAGGGAGTTTGGAGGTGGCTTAATGGTTAAGATGTTTACCTTACAAACACAAGGTACAGAGTTTGATTTTCACCTTTGTGAAGCATGGCTAGCCTTAAAAAGGTTCTCCGGGGTCATTAGCCTAGTAATGACCTATGAAGAGTAATCATTTTCTGAAGGTTGGGGTTGGCATGATGGTTGAGGTATTTACCTCATGGACATGAGGTATAGGGTTTAATTCTTTCCTTGGGAAATGAGACTAAGCTTAAAAAGGCCCTTGGGGTTATAGCCTAGTAATCACCCAGAAACCTATGAAAGGTATAGAAGAATTCATTTTTATGGAGTGCAGTTAGGAGGACAGAGAAGAAAGAAAGGGTTTCAGCATTTCAGCAGTGATAAGAGAGATGATGAGAGGATGAATTTTTAGGTTCATAGGTTCATACTAGGCTATCTGCCCAAAGGGCATTTATAAGCCTAGCCAGAGTGTGTTTGGCTTTCGCCACCTATTTTAAATTAATTTTGCTATGCCCTTTTTCGAGGTTAGTATACTGTGCCTCTGTCTAACAGTGACACAGAAGTGAAACCCAGGGTAAACCTATGATCTCCCATCCACTCATCAAGATTCCTCTTGAAGAGAGTCAATGAGGGACTCTGCCTAACATGGACTGGGATTTTATTCCAGAGTGAAGGGAGCCTCTGGGTTATGAATCTGTCCCTCCAGCATGTCCTATCTATTTCAGTGCTGAGGTTCAAGTCTCTCGAGTATGGGATTTGGATTTTCTGAGGTGCAGCATGTCCATTAATTCCGGGTTGGTCATGTTTTTATACATCAGGCACAGATCACCTCTGGAGTTTCTTTAACCGGGCAGCATATGGCATCTGTTTGTGCCCTTTAATCCTCTTGGTGAGGTACTTTTGGGGTCTTTCCAGTTGCTGCAGGTGTCTGGTAAGGTACATCCCAAAAGGGGCATTGTACTCAATTATGGGACTGATGAGTGATGAGTAAAGAGGCACGATGACCTCCCCTGATCTAGATGTGAATCCCTTCATGATTAGGTGGGCTATATAAAATGTTCTTCTAACCACTTTGGCCACGTGGTTGTCAAATGAGAGATTGCTATCAACTTGGGTCCCCAGGTCCCTAATTACTTCTTCTGTACTTAATGGATTACTACCTATGTGGTAATTTGTGGGCACTTTGTTTTTGCCAAAGGGGATGACTATACACTTTTTGGCGTTTAGCCTGAGACCATGGCTCTGGCACCAGTTATTTGTTTCTATGAGGCTCTTTTAGAGGATGCTTGTGTCGGCTGGAGAGTCGATTATGGTGCCCAGTTTGCAGTCATCTGCGAACTTGGTCAGCCACAGCCCTTCCGTGTTGGCCTGTACCTCCGAGAAATATATACCGAACAAGAGAGGTCCCAGGAATGAGCCATGTGGGACGCCTCTTGTAACTGGTTTGGAGTCTGACATGGCTCCAGCAATTCTAACTATGTGGGTTCTGTCCTTGAGCCAGTTTGCAACCCATCTAGTGACATAGGGGTTTATATGTCCACATGCAAGTGAAGACAAAGGCTGTAAGATTTCCAAACACAGTCAATAGACGATAAATGTCCAATATCCACACCACGATAGTAACACAAGTTCAACACGACTTCAGTATAAACAGAACTTTTATTCAATGCTAGCACAGTAAGCGCTTTCACCTTCATGGCTTTATCAAACTACAAAGTGCATAGTCAGTTAAAAACATTTAAATACAATGAAATCAAACCCCATAGGCACCAGTTATTTGTTTCTATGAGGCTCTTTTGGAGGATGCTTGTGTCGGCTGGAGAGTCGATTATGGCACCCAGTTTGCAGTCATCTGTGAACTTGGTCATCCACAGTCCTTCCGTGTTGGCCTGTACCTTCGAGAAATATATACCGAACAAGAGAGGTACCAGGACTGAGCCTTGTGGGATCCACTTGTAACTGGTTTGGAGTCCGACATGGCTCCAGCAATTCTAACCATGTGGGTTCTGTCCTTGAGCCAGTTTGCAACCCATCTAGTGACATAGGGGTTTATATTTAAGCTGGTGAGCTTATCTATAATGCCCAAGTGGGGTATTGTATCGAAGGCTTTTACGAGGTCCAGGTAGGCTGTGTGGACCACCTTCCCCTCGTCAATGGCCTTGGTGACTGTTTCAAAGAAATCGACCAGGTTTAAGAGGCAGGATCTGCCCTTAACAAAGCTGAACTGGGTAGGATCCAGTGTCTGTAGGTCTCCAATATCTTTATTTATGAGGTCCATGATGATCCTTTCCATAGCTTTGCAGACCAAGCTAGTCAGGCTTATGAAAAAGAGACACTTGACCTTCGATATAATACCCCACTCGGGCATTATAGATAAGCTCACCAGCTTAAATATAAACCCCTGTGTCACTAGATAGTTTCCAGGATCCATTGAGGCACCACCTTTGTGGAGAGGGACCACTGTTGCTGTACGCCACTCTTTGGGTACATATCCTGTAGTAAGGCTACGATTGAACAGTAGTTTTATGTTTGGGTTTAGCTCTTCTTGGAGTACATGTAGGACGCAGCCCGGGACACCGTCTGGTCCCATTGGTGCTGTGTTTTTTGCTTTGGAGAGGGCGGCTCTTACCTGAGCATCTGAGATGTCAGGGGGGCAGCACTCTGCTGGGATAGATATTTGCCCTTTGGTGGGGAGGGGAGTTTGCTGAACCTGTCAGCTAGGATGTTGGCAATGTCTGTGGGTTTGGTGTATTTTTTATCATTTTGGACTAATTCTGACCATATCTGGGAATTCCCACCCAGGTTCCTAACATAACTAAAGAAAGCCTTGTGATTATCCTTAGTGTCCTGTGCAATTTTTCTCTCAAAGCTGGCCTTAGACGATTTTATGAGTGCCCGTAGTTTTTTGCTAATACTGATCAGAGATGCCTTCCATTTTTGGGATTTTGCTCTATCATGTAGTAGCTTCCTCCTTCTATTGTATAGTTTGTTTATGGCTGGGGTCCACCAGACAGGACGTCTGCCCTTGGAGGATTGGGTCTTGGTTTTATTTGGGATTGCATGATCCATGCATTCCTGAAGGTGTTCATAGAATGCGTTTATAAAGGATTCTGCGGTCTGGGCCGTATTTTCCACAGGCCCAAGGGCTTTGAAGGATTCCACCTCGATTTTGAGGAGTGTGAAATTTGCTTTAGAGAAGTTTTTCGCTGTGGTTTTCTGGGCAGGGGGTGGGGTCGGGATGTGAATATCCAGTGAGATTAGTTTATGGTCTGATCTTACCAGTGAGGGATACACTTCTGGTCTGGAGCATAGAGTCCCCATGTTGGTGATAATCAGGTCAGTATGTTTTTCCCTCTTGTGGGAGTGGTAACAAGTTGTTCCATAGCATTTGAGTTTATAAATTCTAGGAACCTTTGGGCTAGGGTGTTGGAGCTAGAGTAATGCTCCTGTCTATGTTTGGGTAGTTGAAGTCGCCCAATATAATGGTGTTTGGAGAGACCTTCATATTTTCCAGTGTTCTCAGGAAGGCCGAGTGGGGTTCCTGGGTTTGGGAGGGTGGTCTGTAGCAGGCTATAAGCTGGAAGGCAGTTTTACCCACTGTTAGTTGCACATGGATAGTCTCTGATGCTTCGTGCTGTGCCACCAACCTGGAGGTGTGAGTATCTTTGACGAATATTGAAACTCCCCCTCCTTTTGTGGTTCGGTCCAAGTTTTGGGGCCGAAAAGCATGGTATGAGGTATAACCTGGTCGTGCTGGGGTGCTCTCGGGAGCCTTGAACTAGGTTTCTGTTACTGCACAGATATCGATGTTCTCCATGCTAAGGAGAGTTTCGAGTGCATGCATCTTGAGGTTTAGACTTCTGGCGTTGAGTAGCATTACTCTTAGTTTCTTATCCCTTGTGATACCTATGGAGGTGGGTTTGTCTTTTGAGCCTTGCCTAAAAAAGGCACTATGGGGGTAGCAAGAGCCTTTGCCAATATCCCAAAGCCCAGGGGTGACAGGTGCAAGCCGTCCCTGGCGAAGCATCGTGGCTTGTCGAGCATGTCATCCCAGGCTGACAGGCATTGGATCCCCTTTGAATGACACCAATACTTAAGCCAATTGTTGAAATTGATCATCTTGTCTTCATATTGTGGCATAATTCTTGGTGAGGGTAAGATGCGACTCAAGGTCAGGGTCATACCAGCCTGGGATACATGCTCAGAGAGCTCCTCTATGTCTCTTTTCATGTAGTCCAGGGAGGTACGTCTCAGGTCATTCACATCAGCATGGACAATGACTGAGTCATATTTGTACTTGCCTTGGAGTGTCCTGAGTGCTTGTGTTATGTGGCGGATCCTAGCGCCCGATAGGCAGCTCACCATGACCTTCTCCTTGTTCAGCCTGGTGAGCGGGACGTCAGTGTGCCTGACGATAGAGTCACCTATTATAAGTGTATCAGGTGTGTTGTTTAGCATTAAGGGCTGTGACTGTTCAGCACACTGGCTTTGTGAGCTATGTGTTGCACGTGTTTTGTTTTGGGGTAGCGGTTGCTTGAGTGTCTGCTTTGGAGGTCTCTGCTGCTTAGGCAGATTTTTAATTAGAGCCTCCGAATATGTTTTTGTGTGTTTATGTGTTTGGTTTGCTGTCATGGTAGGTCTATGTGAGACTGAAATTGTAGTGAGTGTGGTTTCCTTCTCCTCCTGACTGGTTACGCCAGTACTGAGTTGAGAGAGCTTAGCCTCCAGTTTGGCTATATGGTTGCATCTCTCACATGTGTTGGAATTTGTTGAGAGGAGGAGAGGGTTGTCTGTGTACATGAGGCAGTTGTAACATTGCCTCAAGAGTCCCAGATTCACCAGCTGGACTGGAGAGGAGATTGACAACTGACCTTTGGACATGCTAGAATAGTATTGGAAATTCCTTTATAATTGAAAAAAAGGGCCAATGGGGAACAAGGTACTCAAGGGGAGTTTGTGAGGGTGTAGTGCTTTTAATTTTTTAGTGCTGACTTAGTGAGCAAGTGCCAGGTAACTTAAATGCAAAAACGACAAACAGTAACTTTCTTTCAAGTGAAACAAGGAAATAAGTACAGTAAGCAATGCAGATATCACTAGGGATCCACAGAAGTGCTGAAAAGCCACGTTTTAGGTGAAATTAGCATTTCAGGGAAATAACAAGCAAACAAACAACAAGCATACAAACAAAGCTAGATTCAGCAGGCCTGGATCTAGTCTATACTACAGCAAACAAGGTGTACCAATTTCAGTAAGAAACAGTTCAAATATGCAGGCACTATAAGCCTTTAACCATAAATTCCCAGCTCAGAAGGGCAGAGTCCAGCCTCTCCTCCCACAAGAGTGCAGACCATGAACCTTCTTAATGTAAAATAACTGGCCTGAAGCAGGAGCGGCCTTAGGTTAACTGGTGCCCTAGGCAAAAGGGCTCCACAACACCCCCCACCTCACCACCCGGTGCCCCCATCCTAGTCTACCTACACCAAATAAATACTGGAAAAGCACCCCTACTAGAGTGGCGCCCTAGGCGGCCGCCTAGTTGGCCTATGCCTAAGGCCGGCTATGAGTCCAGGTGACCTCAGTCAGCCAATGACCTCAAACAATTCTCTCTCACTGAAATGCCTGATGGCTTTGGCTAATCCAAGATGTCCCTGAATATGTGTTCAGACACACAGCCTCCACAAACACTAGGCCCAAATATAAGCCTGAATATGGAAATGCTACAAATATCCCCACTACTTAGAACAAACTGCAGAAATGTTTCTCACAGCTGAAAAGCAGCAGTGAGCCTTTAAATGAAAGTTTTAAACAGCTAAAGGAGGGGCCTCTAGAAAAAAGAGTTTAACTGCAACAAGTTATTAGAAACAAACAACCCAACAGATGCTTAATAAAAGTGGACAATTTCCAGTTAATACCTCACACACAGTGAAACTAGCTAGAAAAATACACAGTACACAAAGTGCTATAAATAACAAATAAATAAAGAGCAAAATAAACAAAAAACAGGATACTTAATGTTATATATTATAGCTCCGAATTTCCTCAGTGTCCTTCCTTCGATCAAGCTCAGTGTGAAATGGCAGAACACTCACAAATGAACTTCTTAGGTAACAGAAAGTTGAAACCTGAGACAGTTTTTAAGAAAGAAATCTCAAAAGAACCAATGAGGTGCTTAGTCTAAGCTGTAGTCCAGGTGACCTCAGTCAGCCAATGACCTCAAACAATTCTCTCTCACTGAAATGCCTGATGGCTTTGGCTAAACCAAGATGTCCCTGAATATGTGCTCAGACACACAGCCTCCACAAACACTAGGCCCAAATATAAGCCTGAATATGGAAATGCTACAAATATCCCCACTACTTAGAACAAACTGCAGAAATGTTTCTCACAGCTGAAAAGCAGCAGTGAGCCTTTAAATGAAAGTTTTAAACAGCTAAAGGTGGGACCTCTAGAAAAAAAGAGTTTAACTGCAGCAAGTTATTAGAAACAAACAACCCAACAGATGCTTAATAAAAGTGGACAATTTCCAGTTAATACCTCACACACAGTGAAACTAGCTAGAAAAATACACAGTACACAAAGTGCTATAAATAAGAAAGAAATAAAGAACAAAATAAACAAGAAACAGGATACTTATTGTTATAATTTATAGCTCCGAGTTTCCTCAGTGTCCTTCCTTCGATCAAGCTCAGTGTTCTCTGGACACTTGGAGGAAGAGGAGGCATAGAGGATGGGAGTCAAGATTCTTGGGGCAATAGAAAAAAAATTGGAACAGATCGTAACCCTAAATGTAAAGGTTGCAGTGGGCTTATTATTCTGTGATTGTAAAGGTTGCAGTTTGATCATTGTTCTGTGATATTCAGATGTTTAACAGAAAGGTTAAGAAATATTTTATATATCTGTATATAATTTTTTTTCACTGCAGAAGTTTAGACAAACAGTATTTGGACTAGCAATAAGTGATCGGAAATGATAAAATGTCAAAGTCAGTACTTTGATCATTGTCTGGGTTGGCATTAGCTTGGAATAAAGTAAGAGAGTCATTACACAATAGAAACATGCTTACTGTTTGATTTCTGTATTATGAACTGTTAATTTAATTAAATACAGCTCTGGGATTCAGAAAGAATTCCAGCGCTGGTAGTAGGAGCATTTGTAAAAAGGGGCTATTTGCTCAATGCATAGATTTGCAATTCAGAGATAAAAGACCTCATTATCACCTAGTTTGCATGTCTTTGAATTGTCCTTAACTACCACAAGTGCAAAAAAATCACCACTTTCCTTCTTTATTTAATACTGGAAGCCCATGTATCACATTCACTCAGACACCACCCGTTAACTCTCTCTCACACCAAGCCTCCCCCCATAAAGACACACTCCTGCTGTTACCTCTTATTTGTACCTTTCCCCTAATGACTCACAGACTGCTGTAATCACTGAATCATGCCATCCATTAGAGTTTCATAGTTATTATTATGTAAAATAACCCTGTATACACTAACTGATTAATCAGCACTGAGGGTTAATGCTGATACTGCTTTCTGTGCTCAAAGTGCAGGACTCAAAACCTTTTCCCCCTGTAGCTTTACATATTTCTTTAAACACTTAGGTAATATGTTCAGTTATCCCTGGTGTCAAGTGGTGGTGCAGAGAACTAATATCCTTGGTGGAAGGGTAGAGGGTTTGAATCTGCTTTAGTGCCTTTAGGGCATACTATACTTAGTATTCCTGGTTTATAGTGTTCTTGGTGGTCATACTTATTTTTTTTCTAAGTACCTTCAATGGCAAAATGTTAAAGAGCTATCCCTGATATCTAGTTTTCCCCTGACCCATGTCTTTCCCCCTGACTCATGTCTTTTTTTAAGTGCCATTAAGGCATGATGTTAAGAGTTATCCCTGGTGTGTAGTGCCTCCACCAATGTTGCATGACTTGTTCATTAGTCCCCAACCTCCTCTCCATACACATACACTCAAACGCATGCAGCCCCCCACCTGATCTCATTCACAGACACTGGCACACATGCGCACACACACACACACACACACACACACACACACACACACACACACACAAACATACCCTATTTCATAACTAACCCTCCCTCCTTCCCTTCTGCAACCTCCCAGGTAGACACACAGTCACACATACTCTCATATATGCATCCCCACGCATACAGACATGTACACACACCTTAACACTACTATCTGCTAATCTCCCCATCACTTACCTCTATTACAGTGAGTAAACATGAGCATTTGGCTGTGTTCATAACCTGAGTGTCTTGTGAGAAGCCATGTTAATTTATGCAGCAGCATAAGTATCTTACTACAGGCAGTTACAGGGGAGAGCACATGGCTAATGCGGCCTATGGCTGTTTTATCTTCACTATCCAAAATTATTGAAAAATGTATACATACCCAGCTAATTAACTCATCATCAGTAATCTAGTCTTCCCTGTTCTACATGTTTTTCAGCCTAATCATAGTACAACTTTATCAAAACCATAAACAAGAACAGAAACTCAGACAATCTGGTAGCTTCCCTTTTTCCTAGATCTATCAAAGGCAGTCAGTATCATTTGTCATTAAATACTGGTACAAAAACTTTTCTGCTTAGGCCTCTCCTCCACCTCTATCTCCTAGTTCCAGAGGTACCTGTCTGGCTGAAGCCAAGCAGTTAAGTGGTGACAAGTATACTCCCTCTTCTTACCAGTCACTATAGGAGTACCACAAGGATCCATATTACGACCACTACTGTTTAACTTCTTCATCAGTGACTTACACATAATCACCAACCATGTTACTCTCATACAATACACAGATGACTCCATACTATTCTGCACTGCCTCAGCTTAAAACTACTGCACAAACTCAAGAATCCACTACCTCAATTGAATTGTAGTTAGACATTTCACAACTTCTACTAAACCTCAAGAAAATCAAGCTGCTCCTTTTGACCCTGAAACATTCTCACAAAGTGAATTCCATTCCCACGTCACCTCCTATCCCTCTTGGATAACGGCAGTCGGTGCTGATCATAGACTCGTGCTGGAAATATAGACCATACAACTTGGTCAATAAGGGAACAAGGATATAGCATGGATAGGCTTATAAAGGCCATATGGCCAATAGCTTAGTAACCTCCTATGAGCAATACCCCGATAGAACAAGTCCCATGTACCAAAATTTTAGACAACACAATTGATGACAACATGAAATTTTACTTCCACTTCAATCTGTTATCAAAAAAATTCACCAACCGCTTAGTCAACTGTACAGATCAAAAGCATTCAGATCAAAAGCATTTTGGACTGAAAGAAGTAGGGAAACCATTGTTAAAACCTACTTTGTACCAACCCTACATCTGCCTTACCTCTGTTTACAAACCTTCAATCTAACATCCAAACTGAACTAGAACAATGCAATAATAAAATAACTAGATTTGCAGTGAACACTCTACAATGTTCATTACTGTCTTGCCCTTAAACAGCTCAACTGGTTGGAAGTCATCCACCATTTACAATATCAACAGCTCCTACTTCCTATGGCTAATATGTAACCCAAACAAATACCCTGCTTTAAGGTGCATGCTCCAAAACTCTGTCCCCAGTACACAATTATGCTCTAAAGATAAGTTCCTACTATCTATCTGTAAATCTAAAACACAGCTGGCAATTTGTTATACTCTAGCTGTGTATTTAACTTATGGAACTCCATTCCCCCAATTCTCAAACAAACTGAAAATAAGCAAGCTTTCAAAGTGTCCCTAAAGTAACATCTCAAAATGCAGCTGTGCATGTCCCAGATAACAGATAATGTATAATAACAAACCCCACTCAAGAAATAATTACACCATAATAACACCCAAGCACACCAATCATTTATTTATTTATTTATTTTACATTTGTTGACCGGGATAGTCCGACTGGATATATGTCCATTTTCAGCGGCGGCCCAGGGAGAAAAGCACCACATACCAAAAAAGAGACAGCACATACATCACTGAGGGATAAACTCTGGCAGACATATTTAGAAAAATATAGACAAACAATACAGGCAGAATTTAATATACACAAGTGCAGATTTACATCTGATTGGCAAAGACGTATCAGAAAATGTGAACATAGAATACAATCAGATCTCATAATTCACAATGCTTAGACATTCAAATGCTATGAGGCATAGATACTTGGCTAAACAGCAGGTTGGGTAGCAAGATATGTATTAGTGAATTTGTTAGTCAGGTTTAGAACAAGAACGCAGCCAATGAGATGTGAGGTATTTTTGAGTTCTCTTTTAAATAGGGGTAGTGAAGTTTCCTTGGTAACAGTATTAGGGAGTAGATTCCAGATTTTTCCGGTTGAGTTGGCAAATATAGCATCGTCTGCAGAGTTGTTGAACTTTTGGGTCAGTATCATTAGTTTATCAGCTGAGCGTAATGGCCTGGGGGCACTATGAGGAGTGAGACTATTTTTGAGGGCAGGGGTGTTATCAGGTTGATGAAGTATTTTATGCACTACTGTAAGCTGGTTGAACTGTAGAAGGGTAGGATAGTCTAGCCATCCCAGTTTTTTGAGGTTTTGGCAATGGTGGGTCCTAAAAGCCATGCCTGTAGTGAATCTGGCTATATGATTGTAACATCCTGATAATTTGTTGAGATCAGTTTTGGATAGGTTGGTGAGTACAGGGGAGGCATACATAAGGGTTGAGAGGAGGTGTGATCTAGCTACCCTAGCTAGGGGGGTAAGGAAAGGTTTGGCTCTGTACAGGGAGCCAAGTTTTTTGTTGATGGACTTAATAGTGTGATTGACATGTTTATCAAATTTAAGGTTATTGTCTATTATTTTGCCTAGAAGCTTTGTATGGTCATCAGGGGAGATAATGGTGTCATTGCTACATTTGATGTTGAAGAAAGGAGGAGGAATTCTACGGTTAGGGGAGAAAAGTAGTAGCTTGGTTTTGTTAGGATTTAGAAGCAGGCGGCAATTAGCTAGCCATGTTTCTGCCGTGCTGAAAGTGATCTGAGTGAGGGTTAGAAGTTGTGTAGGAGAGGAGGCAGTGCATATTAGCATTGAGTCATCTGCATATTGGATGCAGGTGGCTCCTGGGATGGTGGTGTGCAGATCATTGATAAAGAAAGAGAAAAGAAGGGGACCTAGTATGGACCCTTGTGGGACACCTAGGGTTAGAGGAAGTTGGGATGACAGCTTGCTCTGCCATAAGACAGCCTGCTGTCGACTTTTTAGGTAGGAGTGAAACCATTGTATTGCATGTTGGTCTAAACCGATGGTTTGTAGAGTATTGAGCAGTAGCTGATGGCTGACCATATTGAAAGCTTTTGAGAGATATAGGAAGAGTGCTGAAGATAGTTTGTTGTTGTTACAATGAAGATTGATGACATTAGAGAAAGATAGAAGAGCCTATCTATGTCTCATCCTTCTATTCCATTTAGTAAATCTCATTGCACAACTGTAGAAGCTATGAAATCATATAGAATAAGTGCATAGGTTCATAGGTGTTTACTTGGCTAATGACCACAAGGCCCTTTTAAGCCTAGCCATTCATCTCAAATCTCTGACAAGTTCTGATAGCCTTGATAAGTGTAAGCAGGGGTTTGGGAGATGAACCATTTACAGGTTACCTGTGTCCATTAGAGACATAGGTGCCAAACCAGGGATGAATTTCCAGTTTCCCATCCAATTGTCCAAGTTGCACTTGAATTGGATTAGGGAGGAACTCTGCTTCACATGGATGGGGAGCCTGCTCTATAGATGTGGCAGTCTCTGGGATACATACCTATCTCTCCAGCAGGTCCTATTTATATCACCAGCAAGGTTTAAGTCTTTAGAACAGGTAGTTCTGGTGCTGTTTGTCTTGTGGATATGCAGGAGATCCATCAGAGTGGGGTCTGACAACGCCCTGTATGCCAGGCATAGATCTCCCCTCAAAAGCCTGTAGAAGACAGAATACGGGGATAGTGCCTTGAGGCAGTCTCCATATGACATTTTACTTGTGCCCTGCATTATTTTAATGAGGAACCTCTATGGATGTTCTAATTGTTGGATATGCCTGGTTAGGTACATACCAAAGGGGAGATTGTACTCAATGATAGGTCTGATGAATGCCAAATACAGGGAACAATGACTTCCTTGGACATAGATGCCATACCTTTTTATAAGTTGTGCAATATAGAATGACTTCCTCACCACTATAGACACATGATGGTCAAAGGCTAGTTTACTATCTATGCGTGTCCCTAAGTCCCTGACTATTGGGTCATCTCTAAGGAGTGTGTTGTCAATATGATAGTTAGCAGGGATGGATGACTTCCCAAAGGATACTATTATGCATTTCTTGGCATTTAATTTTAGTCCATGGCTCTGACACCAGTTGTTTGTCTGTGTCAGCCCCACCTGGAGAACATTTGTGTCAGTGTCAGTATCATCTTCTAGAGCCAAGTTTTGCACCACCAGGTGGCTGGCCCTGCTGCAGTAGTTCTTCCACACCACACATTCACACCTATGGCCATCTTAGAGTATCCAATCCACCTACTGCATATCTTTCAAATATGGGAATAAACCAGAGCACCCAGTGGAAACCCAGGGAAGAAATTCAGACTCTGCACATAAGGCACCCAACCAAGAATTGAAACAGTGAACCTCTTGCTGTGAGGTAATAACACTATCTGCTGCATCACCATAGAGACAGTATCAATACCAGTGATAAACTGTGTAACTAATACTTAGTTACCTCCATTATGTCACTATTATGGTATATTAATTTACTTCCTGTGTTGACTCTGTGTTGTATTGTTTCTTTGATTCTCTCATGTTCTAGTGTCTGTATAAATCTACTACAAGGTTCATAGGTTCATACTAGGCTATCTGCCCTAGGGCATTTATAAGCCTAGCCAGAGTATGTTTGGCTTTCGCCACAGAGTTTTAAATTAATTTTGCTATGCCCTTTTTTGAGGTTGGTATACTGTGCCTCTGTCTAACAGTGACACAGAAGTGATACCCAGGGTAAACCTACAATCTCCCATCCACTCATCAAGCTTCCTCTTGAAGAGAGTCAATGAGGGACTCTGCCTAACCTGGACTAGGATTTTATTCCAGAGTGAAGGGAGCCTCTGGGTTATGAATCTGTCACTCCAGCATGTCCTATTTATTTCAGAGCTGAGGTTCAAGTCTCTCAAGCGCGTAGCTCGATGGGATTTGGATTTTTTGAGGTGCAGCATGTCCCTTAATTCCGGGTTGGACATGGCTTTATACATCAGGCACAGATCACCTCTGAGCAGGCGGTATGCGACTGAGTCTGACTGCGACTGAGAGCATGTGGGTTCTGTCCTTGAGCCAGTTTGCAACCCATCTAAAGACATAGGGGTTTATAGTTAAACTGGTGAGCTTATCTATAATGCCCGAGTGGGGTATTGTATTGAAGGCTTTTGCGAGGTCCAGGTAGGCTGTGTGGACCACCTTCCCTTCGTCAATGGCCTTGGTGACAGTTTCAAAGAAGTCAACCAGGTTTAAGAGGCAGGATCTGCCCTTAACAAAGCTGAACTGGGTAGGATCCAGTGTCTGTAGGTCCCCAATATCTTTATTTATGAGGTCCATGATGATCCTTTCCATAGCTTTGCAGACCAAGCTAGTCAGGCTTATGGGGCGATAGTTTCCAGGTTCCGTTGAGGCACCACCTTTGTGGAGAGGGACCACTTTTGCTGTACGCCACTCTTTGGGTACATATCCTGTAGTAAGGCTGAGACTGAACAGTAGTTTTATGTTTGGGTTTAGCTCTTCTTGGAGTACATGTAGGACGCAGCCCGGGACACCATCTGGTCCCACTGATGCTGTGTTTTTTGCTTTGGAGAGGGCGGCTCTTACCTGAGCATCTGAGATGTCAGGGGCAGCACTCTGCTGGCATAGATATTTGCCCTTTTGGTGGGGGAGTTTGCGCTGAACCTGTCAGCTAGGATGTTGGCAATGTCTGTGGGTTCGGTGTATTTTTTGTCATTTTGGACTAATTCTGAGCATTTCTGGGAATTCCCACCCAGGTTCCTAACATAACTAAAGAAAGCCTTGTCATTATCCTTAGTGTCCTGTGCAATTTTTCTCTCGAAGCTGGCCTTAGACGATTTTATGAGTGCCCGTAGTTTTTTGCTAATACTGATCAGAGATGCCTTCCCTTTTTGGGATTTTGCTCTATCATGTAGTAGCTTCCTCCTTCTATTGTATAGTTTGTTTATGGCTGGGGTCCACCAGACAGGACGTCTGCCTTTGGAGGATTGGGTCTTGGTTTTATTGGGGATTGCATGATCCATGCATTCCTGAAGGTGTTCATAGAATGCATTTATAAAGGATTCTGCGGTCTGGGCCGTATTTTCCACAGGCCCGGGGGCTTTGAAGGATTCCACCTCGGTTTTGAGGAGTGGGAAAATTGCTTTAGAGAAGTTTTTCACTGTGGTTTTCTGGGCAGGGGGTGGGGTCGGGATGTGAATATCCAGTTGAATTAGTTTATGGTCTGATCTTACCAGTGAGGGATACACTTCTGGTCTGGAGCATAGAGTCCCCATGTTGGTGATGATCAGGTCCAGTATGTTTTCTCCTCTTGTGGGAGTGGTAACAAGTTGTTCCATAGCATCTGAGTTTATAAATTCTAGGAACCTTTGGGCTAGGGTGTTGGAGCTAGAGTAATGCTCCCAGTCTATGTTTGGGTAGTTGAAGTCGCCCAATATAATGGTGTTTGGAGAGACCTTCATATTTTCCAGTGTTCTCAGGAAGGCTGAGTGGGGTTCCTGGGTTTGGGAGGGTGGTCTGTAGCAGGCTATAAGCTGGAAGGCAGTTTTACCCACTGTTAGTTGCACATGGATAGTCTCTGATGCTTCGTGCTGTGCCACCAACCTGGAGGTGTGGGTATCTTTGATGAATATTAATACTCCCCCTCCTTTTGTAGTTCAGTCCAAGTTTTGGGGCTGAAAAGCATGGTATGAGGTATAACCTGGTAGTGCTGGGGTGCTCTCGGGAGCCTTGAACCAGGTTTCTGTTACTGCACAGATATTGATGTTCTCCATGCTAAGGAGAGTTTCGAGTGCGTGCATCTTGAGGTTTAGACTTCTGGCATTGAGTAGCATTACTCTTAGTTTCTTATCCTTTGTGATACCTATGGAGGTGGGTTTGTTTTTTGAGCCTTGCCTAAAAAAGGCACTATGGGGTTAGCAAGAGCCTTTGCCAATATCCGAAAGCCCAGGGGTAACAGGTGCAAGCCGTCCTTAGCGAAGCATCGTGGCTTGTCGAGCATATCATCCCAGGCTGACAGGCATTGGATCCCCTTTGAATAACACCAATACTTAAGCCAATTGTTGAAATTGATCATCTTGTCTTCATATTGTGACATCATTCTTGGTGAGGGTAAGATGCTACTCAAGGTCAGGGCCATACCGGCCTGGGATACATGCTCAGAGAGCTCCTCTATGTCTCTTTTCATGTAGTCCAGGGAGGTACATCTCAGGTCATTCACACCAGCATGGACAATGACTGAGTCATATTTGTACTTGCCTTGGAGTGACATGAGTGCTTGTGTTATGTGGCAGATCCTAGCGCCCAACAGGCTGCTCACCGTGACCTTCTCCTTGTTCAGCCTGGTGAGTGGGACATCAGTGTGCCTGACGATAGAGTCACCTATTACAAGTGTATCGGGTGTATTGTTTAGCCTTAAGGGTTGTGACTGTTCAGCACACTGGCTTTGTGAGATATGTGTTGCACGTGTTTTGTTTTAGGGTAGCGGTTGCTTGGGTGTCTGCTTTGGAGATCTCTGCTGCTTAGGCAGATCTTTATTTAGAGCCTCCGAGTATGTTTTTGTGTGATTATGTGTTTGGTTTGCTGTCGTGGTAGGTCTATGTGAGACTGCAATTGTAGTGAGTGTGGTTTCCTTCTCCTCCTGACTGGTTATGCCAGTACTGAGTTGAGAGAGCTTAGCCTCCAGTTTGGCTATATGGTTGCATCTCTCACATACTATTACTACTATTATTATTGTTATATTTCTGTAACAGTGTATATTGAGCTTTTCTCCCTGGTCATCTGCTGAAAAAGGATCATTGTACTGAGTCGGGCTTCCCCAGTAAAATGAAATTAAAATAAATAATTAGCTTATGCCTGTCCCTTGGAATACCTCATTAGCGTTGAATACAGCCACACTGGTTGCCCACAGAGCTGGTGCATGTCTTCATGCTAAAGCACTGTGTGGTAGGGCTATGTCCAAATCAGAAATGGTTACTGTCACTTATCTGAGTTGTCTCTGCTAAGCAAAAGTTATTTTTTATGCTTTTATCAGAGATCACGCACTGAAAGCCTTTTTGGTTACCTGTAGTATTTAGTTTTTCCTGTCCTTCCATACTTTAAATCTTGCTGCTTAGCTGCAACTAGTTGTCTTGGGTCATTTGAGATGAGCATTTATTTTGTTTGTTGTTTAAAGATCCCTTTCATTTTCATATTTTGCAATCTAGTTAATATATAGCTACTCTCATTTGATATTTTTCTAATTTTTTATACAGTTTGCCTTTATCAGAGTTTGCCCTGAGGAATTTTGTTACAAAACTCAAAATCATGCTTTGTCAAACACACTAGTATAAAGCACCTCCTCTGGAAGTAGTACACACTGATAATGTACTTCCCTGTTGGGGAGCACCTGTCGCTCTAGACCATTTTACCCATCTTAGAGGTTCTCTCACCTCAAAGACAAGAAACTACTTTGTTTCCTGAGAGAAAAGAGACTGAAGCAGATGAAATATAACTCTATGAATTAATTACTGTTTTTGGTATTTTAACTTTTTAAAATAAAACCGTGATCGCTGCTGTACATAAGACACTTCTAATTCTTGAATTTGAAGCACGATCATCCAGGTACCACTGTGTAACATATACTAATTTTAAAGGGTTCTGTAAACCATTTTTAATTAAAATTGCAGTGTGATTGGACAATGGTTGTGATAAAAGGGGAAATTTGTAAGGAAATTTTATCTGATGAAGTTCCATTTGTAAATTAAAGGAATGAAAGCTCTCATTACTACCGATGTCTGAATTGTCTTACTTACATCAGCAATTGTGGTTTTATTTTGGTAGTGCATCTTATGGTTTTATTTTTACTGTTTCATCTGTGGTTTTGGTCTCTGCTAGATAGTGTGGACTAAAAGATGCTGTGTGGATACTGATAACATGTTAATGTGCTAACGTAGTCATTTTGGACATGGGGAAGGAAGAAACCAGTGATACTCAAGTGCCCCTAAACGAGGACAGTGTGAGTTTAACCCAATTTATTTTGCTGTTAACTCAAATGAATGCCAAAATGGAGTGTGTGTTTTCAACTGACATTAATGGAGTGAATGGAGTTACAATAGAACCTTTTCCTGTTATGGCTCATTCACAAAATTCTATAAATGTAAAGCAAATTTCTACCTATTCAGAGGTGGTAAATAGAAGAGCGAAGGTGATTAGACAACATTGAACCAGTAAGAATACCGGATTGGATCGAACAGGTAGCTGTCCCACCAGTAACAGTGATTTTTTTAAACTGGTTGAACACAGATTTTTTATTAATGAATTAAAGTGCAGGGGTAAACCCCGGGAATATGAACAGTGTACAACCTAATGTGAAGGCTAAAATATATACATTTGAAAAGTTATTAAAAAAGTATAGGGAACTGCAACTAGATAATGTCTTCTTTGAAGGCTGCTTAAGAGTGCAACATGAACTGAAAGGTCTACGGAGCTACAAATTTCCTAACAATATACAAAGCATTTCTGTACTACACAATGAACTTCTTGAGCTGTTTAACCACACTGGTTTAGATTTTATGACACTTTTGATTTGAGACAACCAGCACACAATGATGAATCTAAAAGAAGAAATTCTTTTATTACAACGAGCTATTATGAAGGATGTGTTTTTCATATTTTATGAAGAAAACTACATGGGGAAATTTAATAGAGTGGAACAACATGTTAACATTAAGAAGAATAGGAAAAAGAAAAAGTTATTAAGAAACCAGGAAGATTAACAAAACCATGCCTATACACTTCCTAAGAAGGTTCCTGCTAGTAGAGTATCCTTTGCAGAGACAGATGATGACACTGCTTCCATGGCATCGGACGACCCAGTACATCACAACGGTTTGAGGAGCATGAAGTATAAAATTTTCAAGCAGGACTCCACTCCCCTCCTGATGAGGTTGTGAGAAAAGATAGTGCCATAAGTACAATATCAAGAACCGATTGTGGAGAGACAGCAGGTAAACTCTCAGTACCACTTGAAATGAACAATGGAGGGGGAATGGGAGAAGAAGTTCTGTTACCACTGGTAAGAGACGACTCTGGCAAGAACATTATTTCTGAGTTCAGTGGACTTAAAGTTTACAATTACAGTGATATTTGTTTAACAGATCCACATGGAAAACTATTTTCAGAAGGGCTTAATTTTATACCATACCATACCATAAAAAACAATTTAGTAGAGAACATTTTAGATTTGAAAATGTTTGCAAGAAATGTTAATTTACAATTGTTATTGAGGAACTAGTAGTAATGAAACAAATTCAGATAGGAATGTTCAACTTTTACATAGATCCAGAACCTACAACCCACCCATTATTACCCCCAGTGGCACTATTTGAAAAACACTATGAGCTTGACTTAAGCATATTCCACAGAGAAGCCACTAAAATTAATGAGTTTAACTTAACCAGGGATGAACAAAGACTGTTGTCAGAGCTATCCAATAATAAAGAGATAACGATCATGAAGTGAACATTGCCAGTCACAGGTTAGACTTATTTTTGGAGGAACTCTTCCTGAAATATTACTTTAGTCCAGAAGAAATTAATTATTTAAAAGTTAAAAAAACTTTAGTTTGATAGCAAGTGGATAGGAGCGAAGATAGACAGCAAACAAATGTAGTTCAAATCCAACACAAAGCCCTTCAGAGTTTCAAATATTCCAAGTAATCCAAATAGAACCACCAAGTCCTGTGGTATATATTACCTATATATTATGGGACTTGATTTTGTTTTTTGAATTGACCTGAAGAAGCTGTACTCAGCGAAAGCGCTTGTCTGTTGAATAAAGAATATATACCACAGGACTTGGTGGTTCTATTTGGATTACTTGGAATATTTGAAACTCTGAAGGGCTTTGTGTTGGATTTGAACTACATTTGTTTGCTGTCTAGCTTCGCTCCTATCCACTTGCTATCAAACTTTGTTTATTTTATTCCTGGATAAGGAGCGTTTGTCTGCAAGTGTTTCTCCACGTGTTAAAAAAACTTTAATTCCCTTTTTATTTGGGATACTAAAGCTCCACATATCCATAGTGGACCCTCAACGAGTCCCATTGTTGCAGCAAGAGGTTCTAAAACTGAGCCTCTGGTCAAATTCATTGATCAACATCTGAAGGAATTTTTTGCTAATAAGCCACGTGTACTTAAGGATTCTTGGCACTTGCTTAAAAGTATAGCAAAATGTGAACTTATAGATAATATTACCTTCCTCAGTATCAATGTGAAAGATCTGTTTCTATTGATTCCTCATGAGGAAAGTATGGATTATTTCACAGAGGCTTTAATAGTGGGTTCAAACATTACACAAGATTATGCATATGTGATAGCAACTTTAATGGAATTGGTTTTAAAAAATAACATTGTCTTCTTTGACAAGGAATATTTTAATCAGACCAGAGGGGGTGGCCATGGGGGTCTCCTCAGCCCTGAAGTTTTACAGAGTGCTATGGTTATGGGAGACAAAGTTTATTTTTGAATTAGAATACAGAGAATTGATTTATTAATAGTGTAGGTTTCTTGACGACATTTTAATTCTATAGAACAATGACATAAACAAAATTACATCATATGAATTCTATTACCAGCTTTTTGTCCTTTACTAATAATATACAGAGTGGAGGTTGCAACTATTTGGACATACACCCCTACAAAAATAATGAGAACAACCAGTCTGAGTCATCCATTTTTAGGAAACTGACTCATTCAAATAGTTTCCTTCACTTTGATAGTAATCACCCTTACTATCAGAAAAAGAACTTAGTACTGGGCCAGATGATTAGACTATCAAAACTGATAACAGAGAATGAGTGCTTACGTAAGGAATTTATCATTTTAAAGGACATATTTAAATAAAGAAACTCTCCATTAGAACTTATTGAAGAACAGGAAGCTCTAGTTTTAAGAGAAAGAGTTACCCAATACCATCCATTGTTAAGGTACCCTGAGTCACAGTTAAGACCAGGAAAAAAATTAATTTAACAACGTCAGTTGTGTCTTGACTTTTGACCACAATTCATACACTTATTTTATCTTTTAGCTGGTTCCATAGTTTGCTTTATGATTTTCATGTTTTATACTGTTATGTGAGTATTGGCTGTACCAGAACCATTATACTGTAATGAATTGTTTCAGCAAAGAAGTGTGTAAAACTGTTTCATTGCAGAATCTGAAGTCATTTATTACCTTTAATTTGCTTTATCCACAGATTTGTAAACACACTGGAGAAAAATGTCAGTGATATCACTATAGCAGAACAAAACTTTGGGAACATAACTGGGACCTATGGAGTTTCAGAATACAAAACAGTGACCAGAGCAAAGTAAGATTTGTATGTATGAGCTTTACTGCTATGTATCTTAACGGAAGGGTTTCTCCTGAGACTATATAGCCAGCTTAAATCTGTGAATTAAAATGTAATTTCTTAAATAGATTATTGTTAAATTTAAATGTTAAGAATGTATTAATCAGTGTTATTACATAGCATGGATACCTGCCATTCAGTTCATTGCTGATATTATTGACAGATACTAATGCAGATCATTTGCTATCAATTGTTTTTCATATTTTATTTGTTTATGTTGGTTTACCAGTACATAGCAGTGACCATTTCTGACCAATTTCAGACTAATCCTGGATTGCAGAATCTTACAATTTAACAACAAATAACAAAGAAGCAGGAGATGATTGCACATATGTAGAGCATCGATGAAGACAATTTTATACTACAAAATAT
This sequence comes from Protopterus annectens, assembly GCF_019279795.1. Lineage (NCBI taxonomy): Eukaryota > Metazoa > Chordata > Ceratodontiformes > Protopteridae > Protopterus > Protopterus annectens. The sequence continues at coordinate 1,574,179,115 of NC_056737.1, forward strand.
GCAGAACATGCAAATCTACTCTAAAGTAACTTAGTAATGAAAAATATATTTTTCCGACTCATTGGTTAATATGTATTAATGTAAAAAAAAAAATAACATCCTATAGGAATATATCAGTGGCACATTCTCTGACCATTTTCATACTTCTATTATCAGATTTAATGCAGCTACAACTAATCCCTATATTTCATTACAGCTATCATCTCTCTAATGCCTATATTTCATTACAGCTATCATCTCTCTAATCCCTATATTTCATTACAGCTATCATCTCTCTAATCCCTATATTTCATTACAGCTATCATCTCTCTAATCCCTATATTTGATTACAGCTGTCATCTCTCTAATCCCTATATTTCATTACAGCTATCATCTCTCTAATCCCTATATTTCATTACAGCTATCATCTCTCTAATCCCTATATTTCATTACAGCTATCATTACAATTATCATCTATTTCATATACTAGTAGTACATTCATTGACTTTTCACATATAATTTAATACAGTACTAGAATTACTGTCTGTGTTACATTGTAATATGCACACTGTCATAATAATATATTTCTTAGCACAATGCAGTTTAAGGAGTCATAGATGTGCAAAATGCCTGATTTTATACAGAATACTGAATGTCCAATGTAGGCAACACTAAGCGCTACTAGTACAAAATTAACAGCCAGTATTTTAACTTTTATTTTGGTTCTTAATCTGGAATTATCTCTCATCCCAATGACATATCAGATATATCAGCCCAAGTCTTCTGATATTTAAGCATTTTATTTTGGATTCATGCATAATGCTTTCAGATACATTACTGAGTTGAGCATCTTTTGAGCGATACAGGCTTACAGTCTGTCCTTCTTATGTAATACAATATTTAGCACAGATGCCAAATAAGTCATATGTGCCATGCTATCATCAGCTATTCCAAAGATACCAGTGTACTGCATGAGAGATGATTTTATCAACTTCTCAGTTTCCAGTCTCTTTTCTGAATGATTCTGTGATATGCGTTTTCATTTTTAACTCACATGTTTTAGATCTGTAGTGCTTATCCCACAATAAGAGCAAGTATCATCTGTTATACCACAGGGCACATGTTAGTTGTTGTCAGTATGCATCACACATGATTTTACATTGTGTGTAATAAAGTTTTGTGGTCATAATAAGATGAATTTGCCATAGTGAAACCCATTCCCAAAATATCTGCTGATATGGATAGTGACCCCTCTTACACTCCATTGCTATTCACTCTTCTGCCATGTGTCTGTTACCTTTCTTTTCACCTCTACCTCAAAAAATCAGATGTACATGGTCTGGCAAACATAGCTTCCCAACCACTACCTTTTAGAGTTTTCCACCAAACTTTTACTAACCAGAAATCTGTTTTAGTCAACTTGCCCTCCAGCTTTCATCCCTATAAAATATATATGGTCTATTTTCATTCCATTCATCACTTTTTCACATACCATTTACAAGTATCTTCCTACATCTACCTTTACCATCCAATGGAGTCTCATGCACTCTATACTGTCTAGCACCCATCAAAATTCCTTCTGTCAACATGTTTGCATCTTCCATTCTTACAATTTCCCTTATCTTTTTGAAACATGTGTTGCATACCACCGAAACAACCACACTGGATTATTTATACAGATGCCAAAACCACCATTTTCTCATTAAACTCACATTTCACTGACACACACGCACACACACACACACACACACACACACACACACACACACAAATACCTTATCTGTTTCACTACTTCATAAAGATTTGCCATAAGCATCCTCATTTGTAGCATGCTTCTAATAAGAACAACTCCTTTCTCCATCCTTTGGCAGAGTCAGCCCATTACCTGTTAACCTTTCTCCCTAATTTCCATGTCAGTTTCTACCTGGCTTTCTGTTGCAGGATATGTGTGCACATCAGTTTTACTTTAGCTGAATCTATGTTACCTTCTTTTAGTCAGGATGCTGATTTCCCTAACATTCCACAACATGAATGTTATAACCCACTTCTGCTCCCCTTCACCTCTGCATGCCCCAGCTGGTGAGTTAGAAACTTCATACAACTGTCCCCTATAGCTATTTAGTTATTTTCCAGGTTTGCCTTTCCTGGAAGGTATCCAGCCCAGTACTAATGATCATATCCTTTCATCTCTCCTGATGGAAGGCCAAGAGCCAAGCATGGTATGGGCACCATTCAGATAGCCACCTGAAGATTTTTTGATTCTGTCCAAACCCCACCCTTGTAACAGATAACATGCATGCCCATGCAGAAAGGACCTGCTCTGCCATACCCCTAATCAAATGCATGTTCCTAACACATATGATACTTTTTGTGACACTTGCCTTCCAATGGATGTTAGCAGTGACAGAGACTAGACTGCCTCTCTTCCCATTGATAATAGGAAAGATAAAAGTGGTTACAGGGTACTGCCATCAACAGCTGGTTCCTCCAAAGCCCATGTCTGTAATACATCTCTGCAAATGAAGCTTTAGCCCTCTGTGCCAAGGCAAGGGTAAACTGTTTATTTATTGTTATATTGCACTTTGGTATCAGGTTTGACACTACTGGGCACTGTACATTTACAGAAAGGATCCAGGGAGAAAAATTCCATAAACACTAAACAAGCACTCATTTTGCATTTATGGTGTTATTTAAACAACATAGCAAAAATAGCCTTATATCCTAATGAAGTAACACTATTCTAATACAGACTGTAAATGAATATGTCATTCTGAGTAACAGTCAATGCAATTTTTGTGATGCCACTCATACTTCTGTAAACCTGTGTTTTATTACAGCCTTCTGTATGGAGTCTGTATGTCCTTTCTGCAGTCATGTGGGTTTTCTCCAGGTGCTCTGGTTTCCTCCTACACCCCCAGATATGCTGCAGATGGATTGGACACTCTAAATTTTCCCTAGGTGTGAGTGTGTGCATGTGTGTGCCTTCTGTGGAAGGTAGGGTGCAGGGTTGGCAACTTGACACCATAAAACTCCACTGCCAATCATTCTGCGGACTGTTGTTCTGCTGTGGTGATCCCTTATGGGAAAAGCCAAAAGAAGAAGAAGAAGATACTGTATATATTGGGGAATAATTGTAGCTGTCATCATAATCATTTTCTTCTTCATCATTCAACCAAATTGGAAACTTGCTACAACAAAATAGCCTGCTTCGCAGCCAGCCTTCCCCACCAAAAGCACCATTGTATTGCTGTACATAAATTAAATTGGCTCGTGCTACCTAACCGTCTCCATCTCTGCAAACTTAAATTCACACACAATATCATTTTCCATCCTGACAATTGCCAATCCCTCAAGGAACTTGTTGTTCCCTACTCATGTCCACAAAGTCTAAGATCTGCAGACAGAAACTTTCCCACAAAAAACAAAGCTAACAACACTTATGGTACAGCCCTATTCTCAAATCAAATAGCCAAATTATTGAACTCTGTACCCCACACCCTCCAAAACATACCTGAATCTACTAATTTCAGACAACTACTATTTGAACATCTGTCCAAAAACTGGCATTGCTCCTGTGCCAGACCTGACCAAGAAGATATGTATAACTCTCTCAACACGCTGTCCACTCCTTACTTCATTTTCTCCCTCTCCTCAGTTGTATTACTACTCAAAAAAAATTTAGATGTATATATATGTATATATATATATATATATATATATATATATATATATATATATATATATATATATAAAGGAAATCTTTTTTATTCATAACTATTGTTTAATATGTACACAGTACTAATTTTATTTTTCTCACAGTGATCTTTTCTGAAATGGGAAAAAATAGCAGCCAACCAACCAACCGTTATATATTCATATTTATGTTATTATACTTATTTATATTTATTAATATTACATCTATATTATATTTACTATATTATTTACTATATATAACATTCTAATGATAAATGTCACAATTTGTGTTTTTAGAATATGTATTTACAAACTTTAGCACAAATTAAGTCACAAGGACCTGTTTCTTCTGTATATAGTAATTTAGATTGAAGTTGTGGAAATACACCTTTAAGAATGTTTTAATTTGTTATTTATATAAAATGGAGTCATTACTGTTTTCACTGGTTCTGATGAAATCTGAGGTTATCAGATGAAAGCGCTTAACCAGGAATCTCTTTTTATGTGTGGATTTTATCTATGGAGCAATAAACCTGTGTTTTATCCTCTACAAGTCTTTATTAGTGACTGTGTACTTGCTGGTGTCCTGCTCGAGCTGAGGATTGGTTGGCTGCTATTTTTTCCCAGTTTGGTTTTACCTTCGGGTTGTTTGATCTTTTCTGAAATGCTTGTGTTTTTCCTTTTTGAACCTGTATCTACTAGAAAACTGTATTGTATACTTCTTTGTATAGACTAACTAGATGATGTGTATTCTGCATCTTAATATATGTATACTAGTGTACTGTCTAATTATTGTGTTTTGTTTATATTTCTGTGGAGCTTTTTTCTCCGGGCCTCTGCTGAAAATGGGCTTCTGGCCAAGTCAGACTTTCCTGGTAAACAAATGTAAATAAATAAATAAATCAACATCACCGCAATTAATTTTTTTTGCTCTACTTATCAGTGAATTTATGAGACAGTTTATACTTGTTTAGGTTAAACAAAATGTTGAGGTAATAACTATGCATGCATGTATTTCACTACTGTGCATTTATATCATTTGTCCTCATTGTTTATGTTTGTTGTTGTCACTTGCCGGGGTTGTGACTGAAAATGGTCCAGTATTTAGGACCAGTTCTTTTTTCAGTTAACAAAGGAGATAAGTAAATAAAATACACCATTTCAGACATATGTTAATAATAATTACAGGTGGGGTTCTAATAAGGCATGTGGCCTCACCCTATATTTTCCTCATTGTAAAGTGAATGAAGTTTAAATTGCCCTAATTTGGTACTGCAGTGCTGAACTCCATGATTGTTTTTTTCCGCGTCACTAATGAGGCACTGCATGTGTTCATTTCTCATTTCTCCATGGCTGCACATCCATGGAGTTAAGGCAGGAGGTGAAGGAACCTTGTCACTGCAGAAACACGTTTGTTATATGTTTTATTGAGCTGAAGCTTCTACCAGTGAATATTGTCCTATTGAAGCTTCTGGAATTTAGACATGATGAAAAGTATAGAGAACAAGGCTGTCAGGCTTATTTATTTTATTAAATGAAGTAATTTTTTCTAGATTATGTCTTAAAATCTTAAGAGTCGTAGAGCCCAGGACATATAGAACTAGCCAGACTACTCTTTGCAGCATCTGTATCTACATAGCATGCATATACATATGAATTGTTTTCTCAAAAGAACATTTTATGATTGCAAGGGTAGCAGCTGAGAGAGAGGTGTACATTCTAAGTGAATATGGATATCATTTGGAAAAATGTGTTCATTTTTAAATTTTAGCTGAAGTGGGATGGTACATTAATAAGAGGTTTCTTAGATGCAATGATTTTATATATAGATGATTGTCACTGTTAAATTGACACCCTGATCCAAGGTGCAAAAATGGAAAAAAGGGGTTGTAGATGAATGGATGGATGGACTTACATGTTACTATGACTCGTAACTCCAGGCAATTACTTCCCAGCCTTCCAATGTAACACCACATAACTAAAATCTGAGAAATATGATGAGTTAAACATTGCAAACATAAAATAAAATAAAATATTTGCCTTACTTATGTTTGGCTTTCACTTCTCCCATACCTCTCAAATTATTGCCGTAAGAAATCTGGACAATTTCAGAAATAATGGGAGGACAAATGTCTAAAACTTAAAAGTTGCTAGAATAATGGTTTTGCATTAGTATGCGTTTACTGAAGGATATGGAGCCTCAAACTTATATGTTTACCATTATTTAGTGACTTCAGTCCTCGGTGATTTGTCAGAAACCTACAACTTTTATATATATATATATATATATATATATATATATATATATATATATATATATATGTATGGGTCTATATCACTTTGTTGAATGGAAGCTGCTAATCGCCAAACGGAGTCTTCAGCAAAATTTTTCCTAGGGCAAACCAGTGGTTGGTCGGCATTTGGAATTTGTCCTTTTCCCCACTGTAGTGTGATCTTGGAGTTGGCACATTTAGGTAGGGGGTGTGAGAGGTTAAGCCCCCCCCCCCCGATCTGGGTAGGTGTTAAATTTTATTATTTTGTTTATGCTCACTAATATCATTGATTTACCCTAGGAAAAATTTCACTGAGATCTCCGTTCGGCAATTTGTCTGACAAATGGCGATTCAATGATCTACCATTCGACAAAGTGATATAGACCCATATATATATATATATATATATATATATATATATATATATATATATATATGTGTGTGTGTGTGTGTGTGTGTGTGTGTGCGCTGGTTGGGTGTGTGGGTGTGTGTGGGTGTGTCTGTATATATGTCAATATGGGTCTACCTGAAAACGCCAAAAGTGCACAACGCGGACAACGAGAACAACAACACTGGAAGATCGACAATGGAGAAGACCAAAAGTTGAGAATCCCGATGCTGAGAACACCGACATGTTAAGGTAAGTGTGCGGTAGAGAAGGACGTTAGGCTCAGGGTGTGGATAAGGTAAGTGTGTGATAGTGACGGACGTTAGGGTAGGGTGCGGGTCAGGTAAGTGTGTGACAGTTATGGACTTTAGGTTTAGGGGCGGGTTAAGTGAGTTAGGGTTAGGGGTGGGTTAAGTGAGTTAGGGTTAGGGTGCGAGTAAGGTAAGTGTGTGATAGTGACGGACTTGAGGGTTAGGGGTGGATTAAGTGAGTTAGGGTTAGGGTGCGGGTAAGGTAAGTGTGCGATAGTGACAGACTTAAGGGTTAGGGGCAGATTAAGTGAGTTAGGGTTAGGGTGCGGATAAGGTAAGTGTGCGATAGTGACGGACCTTAGGGCTAGGGTTTGGGTTAAGGTTAGTGCATAGATAGTTGTGTATGTAAGGTTTAGTGTAGGTTTGTAAGGTTTTTGGTGTGCTTGTGTTGTGTGTGTGTTTTCTGGGAAAGGTATTCGTTTTGTTGATTGTCGGGATTGTGATTTGTCTGGCATGTGAAGTTTTGTGTTTTTGAACTTTCTTTTTTTTTCGGTTTTATCGTGTCAGTTATTTCGTTGTCGGTGTTTTGGCATGTCGGTGTTATCAGGTAGACCCATCACTATATATAGATACATATAGATTTGTGTGTATGCATGTGTGCGCGCATGTGTGTGTTTCATATATATATATATATATATATATATATATATATATATATATATATATATATATATATATATGTGTGTGTGTGTGTAGAGAGAAAGAGAGCTCATACAATACTGGGGAAAGGGCCTAATACCCAGATATGGAAACTGTGCATGTATAACAAATGTACGGAGGTCATTTAGGAAAAGTGAAATGTACAAACTGCTATAACTACTTTTCACCATAAGGACTGTCCCCCCGGTTTGGTAACTAAATTGTGTCTTTTCAAGTGTCCAAAACAGTAATTTGTAGGGTCTGTGTGCAAAATCGTACTCTGTTACAGGGGATAAAAACAAATATTTTGAATTTTTCACTGTACTCTGGGGCCTAATGAAACCTAATTGGATGTGCAGTGGGCAACCTGCCTCCCCTTCCCAGTCAAGCTGGAGAAATAAAGTCAGAGTTGAAGAAGGGTGGTTGGAGATCATAAGCCTCACTCCACTCCTCCCCCCCATAAAAGGCTAAAGCCAGGACAGTGGAAGGGCTCAAGGTGGAATAGCATGCAGGAGACTGTCAGGATATAAGGGAAAAAAAAAATAAAACTGAGAAGTTAACACATGAGATATTATTTTGATAATATTCAGATGTTGCAAGGGAAGCTTTGTGCCTTCTGTGCACATCAGTGAATTACTTCAAGCTGTAGATGACATAGCTACTTGCTCTAGTTACAAAGTAAGAAGTCATTTACTGCAGTTCAACATATGCCCATAAGCCACACTTCCTGTTGTCCTAGTATTGCAAGTAATTCCACAACAAACACCTCTCTCCATTTTCAAAGTGAATTTTGTGTAGCAACCAGTACAAAAGGTGGCACTGTAATTGTTCATGCTGTGATCAGTCTTAAAACTGGACACACATCCAAACGGGGTAGTTTACTATCACAATATTTTCATTGCTTCTTATCACTGACACACTCAAGAATATTTGTTGTTGTGAAAGAAGACTGTGTACAGGACATCCCAAAGATTACGTATTTGCAGTAAAACTAAAAAGCAATGATAGAAACAAAATTAAGAATTGTTTTATAGACAATAAGTATTACTAAAATGTTGTCCCTGCAACAAAATAGGTTATTGTTCACAACACAGGCTACAACCACTCTTTGACTGTTTACAGAAAAAAATAAATGCCATTGCGTTTCTCCTTCTCCTGTCAGTAATCAAATTAAGGCATTAAAGTGCAGTACCCCCAACTCCATTCCAACAACCATACAATCTAAGTCATAGTCTACAAAACCTTAAATTACCGCACAAAGACCTGTTATTGAGAACAAACAGTCATGCATAAAACTAATACAACACCTCACTGTATGAGTCAAATGCCCCTGCTTCTCCCAGCAAACTGTTTCCATAATAACTATATGTTGTCATATATGAGCCACAGGCAACGTGTTAAAATATCACATCCCGTATACCACTAACCAACACTCAGACAGTCTTATAAACCATAATTTTGTAAAAACAGCAGATTTTCTTTCATCCTGGGTTATTCTGATTATACTACTACAATGCTTCACAGTATCTTAGTAGACATACTAGACTATCAACCCACAGGGCCTTTTCAAGCCTAGCCGTACATCCCAAGGATTTTGTGGGGGTATATATACTTGGGCATGAGTAGCCAAGCATTTAAATGCTTTTTCTCTCTAACAGAGACATTGGTGCTAGACTAAGGCAATATTGTTGGTTCCCCATCCACTGATTTAAGTTTGACTTGAATAAATGTAATGATTAACTCCACTTCACATGGATCGGAAGCCTATTACAGAAAAGCGAGAGCCTCTGAAACACGTACCTCTTCAGCATGACATCTGTATGTTGCAGACAAGGTTTAGGTCCCTGGATTGGGTGTTCCTCAGGCTATTTGTTTTACAGACATGCAACAGGTCCATGAGGGCTAAATCAGAGGATGCTTTATAGGCCAAACACAGGTTATCTCTCAGCAGCCTATGAGAGTGAATATAAGGACAAGGCTTTGAGGCAGACTGCATAGGGCTTGTTTTCCACACCTCGTATTCTTTTTTTTTTTTTTGAGGAATTTCTGAGGGAACTCCAGCTGTGGCACATGCCTGGCCAGGTGCATACAGAAGTGGGAGTGCACTAAATGGTCTTAGAACAGCAGAGTATAATGGAACAATGACATGTTTGGATCTAGATGCCAAAACTATTCTTATAAGTTGTGTAGCATAGAATGATTTCCTCATTACGGTCGACGCATGATGGTTAAATGACAAATAACTAACTATGTGTGTTCCCAAGTTCCTGACTGCAGAGTCTATTCTTAGAGGTGTATTCTCAATGTAATAGTTTGCTGGGGTGGCTGTCTTTTAGAAAGATACTATGATTCACTTTTTGAGATTGAGTTTTAGACTATGACTCTGGCACCAGTTATTAGTCTGTCTCAGGCCTTCTTGGAGGATATTTGTGTCAATGGTAAAAGTAATTGATAGTAAATTTGCAATTAGATCTTTCCTCTTTCTATTAGTTGAGACAGGAACCATATTAAGAACATCATCAAAGACAACTGGAAAATCTTTTCATATAATCAGGATTTGGTTTCCATAATAGAGGATTGATCGAGATTTGTTTAGAAAAAAAAAAATAGTAACATCAGCGACTTGTTGGATAAAAATAATATTTGGGCACAGCAGATGACTTACTTGGGACTTATCTGTGTCTTGATTATAAGATGTGCAGATGTATTAACACAGGGCACAGTGTCATACTTAAACAAAGACATTTTTAGTGACAGTAGATACACCTGCAGCACCAAAGGTGTAACTTATTTTACCACCTGTGACACCTGTGACAGTTTCTATGTGAGTAAAACAACTACAAAGTTCTCACAGAAAATCAATGAACATAGATTAGCAATAAATAAGATGCTGGTAATGCTGTAATAAAACATTCTTCAGAATGTCATGATTTCAGAAAGTTTTATTTTTTGTATCAGATCACATTTATATTAGCTTGTCACTGGGTGACTAATGGTAAAAGAAGTAAAATGGCGATTGGCATTAGTAGCTGACAAAACACCTGGTTTGAACAAATACAGTAATATAAAATGTCTTTTAAAAGCAAGAAGAATTTAAATGTTAATAATTATTTATATTTAGATTTATATTTTATATCACTAGAAAATGTATATACATTTTATTTTATTTGAATTGATAAATACAGAAGTATATGATTTGTATTATGCATTTATTGAATGTTTAAGTAGGCATGCATGAGCTAATTTGTCATGTGACTTTACTAAATGTTATTTATTGGAGTATTTTTTCCATTTGAGTGCTCAGAAAAAGTTCTGTATCTTATTGAAGAAGAAAAGTGCTTAACTAAATATAAAGTTGTTTATATTTTGTTTAGTAGTGCTTTATCTTCTTTCTTGGCGGGAATTCAATGACTGTACCCTATTTGCAATCATTTGCAGACTTGGTCAGCCACAGGTCCTTGACATTAGCCTTCACTCAGAAAAGTAGATGCCAAACAGGAGCAGCCCCAACACTGAGCCCTGAAGCACTTCATTAGTAACTGGCCTTTTTGTGGAGGTAGACTCCCCTATTCTAACTTCTTGGATACTGTCTATAAGCAAGCTGCCTATTCAGCAGGAGATACAGGGATTTATACTTAGTTTAGTGAGCTTTTCTACAGTGTCTGAGTAGGGTATTGTGTAAAATGCCTTAGTCAGGTTAAGATTAATCGTATGCACCATTCTGCCCTTGCCAGATCAAGGTAAGCTTGACTGCACCATCTTGCCCATATCCATTGCTTTGGTGACTTTCTCAAACAAGTTCACCATGTTGAGTAGGCAAGACCTGCCCTTGACATGCCCAAACTGATATAGGTCCAATGTTTGTAGATACCTATGTCATTATTTAGGATATCCATGATTATTTGTACCACAACATTGCATATCAAGCTAGTCAGGCTTATGGTTCAATAATTACCTCGTTCAAACCAGGGGTGAGTCACCCATCAATCCACTGTTACCTCGGCCAGTGGCTGGCCTACCCTTGCGCAGTAGGATAACCATTGCTGTCCTCCATTCATTTGATGTGAAGCCTGTTTAGAGGCTGTGGTTAAATAGTGTTTGGAGTGGTCTCAAAAGTTCATGTTTCGTGGCATTAAGGAGGCATCCTGAGATATTATCAGGACCCATCAATGCAGTGTTTTTGGCCTTAGAAAGCACCTTGAGTATTAACTCTCTATTAATAGCTTGGGGAGTTACAGATGTGGCTATTTCATGAAGGGCATCTGGTTGGGGGGAGAGCAGGTGCTTGATAAGAATAATTATTTTTCCCCGGAACTTTATATATGCATTGTGGTCAGTTAAGTCAAACAAACTGCTTGCAAAATGTGTCCTGTCAAGTGCCATGCAAAGTTTTTTACTCGTTTATAAATAAATGCATGGACACTTTTGTTGTATACTTGAAATACCTTTATACTGTGCATGTATATTTGAGAACATCAATGTGTAACTAGTATGGTAAACATGCTGTTAATTTTAATATTGCTATATGTGATCTGCACATAGGTAATGTCTAAAATAAGTTCAGGTAGATCAAACATTACCCAGTTTAAATAAATAATAGCCATTATTTCCCAACTATAAATAGGTAGACTAAAAAAAAGAAGAAAAACAAAAGAACAGCAAGCCCTTAAAGCCAAACAGGTGTGTTGAATGAGAGATGAGAAGAATAGTGTAAGGAGGTGTAGTTCATAGCAGTAATGTACCTCTTCAAGCTATAGAAATTCTGCTACCTCCACAATCTTGCCAAAAATAAAAACTGAAAATAGATTTCACTTGACATAAACTGAACATTTTATTTAGTGGAACATTTTATTTAGTGCATGACAGTAATGTACCTCTTCAAACTGCAGAAATTCTGCTGAGTTCATAATCTTACCAAAAATAAAAACTGAAAATAGATTTCACTTAATAAGACATAAGCAGAACATTTTATTTAATGCAGGGCAGTAATGTACCTCTTCAAACTGCAGAAGTTCTGCTACATCCATAATCTTACCAAAAATAAAAACTGAAAATAGATTTCACTTAACAAGACATAAACAGAACATTTTATTTAGTGCATGGCAGTAATGTACATCATCAAACTGCAGCAATTCTGCCATTTCCATAACCTAACCACAAATTAGTGCTTCATTAGTAAGAAGTACAGAGAGAAAAAGTGATTCATAGTCATGAGAGAGTCATGCTGCTCAGAAGTTCATTAGAAATTCATTTTCATGTCTCTGAATTAAACCCAGTATTGTTACAACAGTTGTGTTATGTGTTCCCCCTAGCAACCAACACATTCCTGTTGCACAAGCACTTATGGATACACGTGCACAAATATTCTGACACTCATGAGCATTACACACACTGAGACAGCTACAGTTATGCCCCTACTTGCATACAAATTAACATTAAAACAACTGTGTTATACATTCCTCATACCAACCCATGCTGTTGAGCAGATACCTAAGCACACATACACATGCATACACATTCTGACACCCATGTACATTTATAGTGACACCCAGGTAGTCACAAATGCATACATGCGCGCGTGCACACACACACACACACACACACACACACACACACACACACACACTCTGAGATAGCACTGATTATGCCCCTACACACAAAGACACAGCGTTGTAGTACTTACCTGTTGGGGTACTAACTGTCCCACTCCTGCAAGAATGGGTGATGGGTGTGCATTGTAAAATGATGGTGTACTTTCCCATTGCTTCACTTCAGAAGTAATGAGATAGAGCTTGTCATTTAATTACTCTGCTGCACTTTTCCAGTCATGGTGTAGCAAAGCAGCGAAAAGCAAGAAAGCAAATAGCAAGAGTTGCTACACAGAGTGCTTTTTTTTTTTTTTTTTTTTTTTTTTTTTTTTTTTTTTTTTTGTAGCAAAGCAACTGCTTGCCACATATTATATCTGCATGGTGTGTGCACAAAAGGTTTTTTTTTAAATTTTTTTTTACATTCAAAGTGTAGCCAACTACTTGCTACAGTTAGACCTCACACAGAGTGCTCTAGTGCTCAAATTTGACCACAAATGCAGTACTGGCTTTTAAAAGCCGGCATTGCAATCAGAGCAGTTGGGATGATAGATAGGTGATTGGATCACTCTCTGCACCCGGCGCAGTTGTCCCTTTTGTTCCACCCTAGCTATGCAACTGATATCAGTGTTCCCTCTTAATGCACTGAGCAATCCTGCTTGAAATAGGACTGCACAATGAATTATGTGCTTCTGAATACCCACTTAATTTGTAGTCCATGTGACTTCTAATTAGTTTTATTTAAGGTCTATTTCTAAGAGACTCCTAGACGTATATATGAGTTGCGACTGAATAAGCATGTTAGGATATGGTGGTTGTTTACCAAAATTCATGCATATCTTTATTGCTTTTGATCTTCTTTTTGTTTTATTTATTGTTTACTATTTGTAGTAAACCTTCAAGAAGATGTATGTGGGGATGTGAGTCATGTGACCCAAATGATTTGAAGACTTGCCTATAAACTACTGAGTTAGCAACATGCCTGTGCCATGTGTCTTCATTTACTAAATCTTATGCTTACTGTGTTGTACCTTATGGTTATAGTTCAGTCAGACACTGAATGGTGCCAGAAGTGGGCACATCTATTATGGAGTCACAAGATAAAGGATTCGAAAAAAAAACATAAAAAAAGGAAATGAAGGAGCTATAACTTTTTTTTTTTTTTTTTGGCTATGGTAGAAATTGTAATTTCTTTGATCTCAACCATGTAGATGGGAACCAAACTCCAAATTTTCTGGGATTACGACAGTTTGCATATGCCCTTTTCTTTTCTGATAACTAACTTGCAAATTATAGTAAGATAATCTCTGTTACTTCACTTTAGTACCCCTGAATTCTGCTTAGGATGAAATGTTAATTTAAGTTGGGGCTGACATAATGGTTAAAATGTTTACTTCACAGACACAATGTACAGGGTTTGATTAGTAGCCTAGTACTTACTTATAAATCTAATTATAAGTTCACACCAGCAAAGGTCATGCTCAAGCATGCCACAATCTACCCTTCACATCTTCCTCTGCTTTTCCCTTAGTAACATATGATGGTAACAGGATGGAATTTATGTTTAGTGTTCTGGATTTTGTTGTAGTTCAGTCTGCTTCCCAGAAAAAAAAAACTTGTATCATCTTTAGACTTGGCTACGATGGTTCGTGCACTGGTTATTTCATGTTTGGGCTTACAAATTGTGATCTGTCTTGATTGCCGCAGGTATAAAATTCTGAAGCCAGACTTCTTAGTGGTGCTTCCTGTACTAGTAATGTCATTGCAATCTTATCTGCATTGGTGTCCAGATGTGGCTAGATGTATCTTTTGAATCCTGACTGTCACATAAATTGTCCTAAATGGCCTGGGTCCTGCTTATTTTCAGGAACTGCTGATATCCTGAGTCCCAGCTAAACAGCTTATATAACCAGATAAGGGGTTGTTGGATGTTCATGGGTCAGTTTAGAAACACCATTCAGAATATTATTAGTATATCTTGCCTTTGTCATGTAGAACCAGATACTTTCAAAGATTCAAGTGAATGACTTTATGAAATCTCTTAGGAGGTTCCTAAAGTTTCATCTTTAAAGTTGGGATTGCTCAAAAAAGTATGGCCAGTCTTGTTAATTAATATAGCCAACAAGTAGTGGTCACATACTGTAATCAATAGGGGAGACTGCATAAAAGGTAAGATCAGTTAAGTGTCTGCAGAAGGTTAATGGTGGGGGAAGGTGAGTGTGTGTGTGTGTGTGTGTGTGTGTGTGTGTGTGTGTGTGTGTGTGTGTGTGTGTGTGTGTGTCTATGTTTGTAGCAGTATGCGTGTGTGCAGAAGGTTAAGTGGTCTTGGGTAAGTATGTGTGTGGGGGGGGTCTGACATAATTCTAAACTCCTCTAGACTAATGAACAAATCCTGCAATATGGAGGGGGGGCTCTAGATATCAAGGAATTAAAAAATATTAAAACTAGTCACTTCAAAAGCTAATGGAAATGATTTTACAGTATAAAATGCTCACAAGTGGAACAGTAGACACTAGGCAACAGGTTCATAAATTCATAGATTCATAATTTATAGATACTAGTGATGTGTCCTTGGTCATTAACTCACTATCTCCAAAAAATTTCAAAGACTCTATCACCTATCCATATGTCCATCTGAGCCTTGAACATGTCTATACTCTTTGCTTCCATGATCTTTGTTGGAACAGCATTCTAAGTCTGCATGAAGGTCTGATTAATAAACCTTGTTTTCAATATCAATTTGTTCATGTCAAATTTAAAATTCAAGTTGGAGTTTTTATGAACAATGTAACTGCATCTTAATTCTAGATTAACCAATGCTTGCTTCATTTCATCGTTATATGCGGTATATGCCAGTATTAATTTCCCCCTGTAGTATCTATAAATTGAATAAAGTTGAAGCCTGTTACATTTTTATATATAACTCAAATTTTTCATTGTAGAAATACTTTTAGTAAACCTCCTTTGTACTTATTCTAATCTATATCTGTCGTTTTATATATACAGATTGATTTATTATGTTTTAGGTTTTCCTGCACATAATTACATAAGACATTTGAGAGGAGCACTAGACCTTCAAAACATTCTCTAATATTACCTTATACTGTTTACAAGTAAATATAACAAAGGTTTTTGTAACACAAAGGATGTTTTGAGCAATAGGAA
The DNA here is from genome assembly GCF_019279795.1 of Protopterus annectens. Lineage (NCBI taxonomy): Eukaryota > Metazoa > Chordata > Ceratodontiformes > Protopteridae > Protopterus > Protopterus annectens. Next base: position 1,574,195,148 of record NC_056737.1, read on the forward strand.
GTATGTGGAAAACAACAGACACCAAGGACACTCATTAAATATTACCCTAAGTTACTTACCGAATAAATAGGACAATGAGTTTTGCAATGAAGTTAAAGCATTTAAACTCTGTACCCCTGGCACAGGAAGCAGTTCATTAGCAAGTCAGAGCTTTAGTCCTTTGCGTTGCTTTGCATCATGATGCATTTGGTGAAAGTCTAACATCTGGCCCATGAGTCTCAAGGCAGACAGGTGTAAGAGTGTCTGTGTGCGTGTGTGTGTGTTTGTGTGTGTGTGTGTCTGTGTATGTGTGTCTGTGTCTGTGTGTGTCTGTGTCCCAGGACATCCAGCCAAACCTGGAAGACTTTGTAAATGTAACTCTGAATCTTTTCACAAGTTAATAGTACAACAGGCCTTGTATCCTGATGCACTTGCTGAAGTAGACAACTGAAACTCCACTGTTTGATGTCACTGACTGACCATAATCATCTGCGATTTACAAGGGGAAGGGATAAATAAGAGGCAGCATCATAGGAATTCTGTAAACTTAGGGATAGTTGAGATGGGTGTGTATATGTGTCTGCGTGTGTGTCTCTCTCTCTCTGTCTCTCTTTCTCTCTCTATATATTTATGTATATATGTGGGAAAGCGAATAGGGGGAGGGCTTGCCCGTGCCAATGCAATGCATGGCCACCAACACTGATCAGCACTAGTGTTAACACCTCATGATTCTGAGGTGTTTCCTCACTGCAGGTAACATGTCTCTGAATCACATTTCTTGTGATCATAGAAATTGCTGCTTTTGACTTCAGTAGTTTCCATGAGTATAGGGAAATCTTTCTGAAACCTGTTTTTTCACTTTTTTAATTTCTCCAAGTCTTTTGGGTTTCTAATACCATGATGAGAATGGACTCCATTGCTAAGTCAAAGTATGATTAAAGTTCATGAAATTAGTATTGTTTCAATATTTGATGTAAGTCAGAAGTGCTCTTTACAGCACATGCAGTGTGCCCATAAATGATTCCTTCTGAAATTCATAGGGAGTTAGATGTATTGGTAATCTAAGTGTGATTGTAATTTTTTTTTATAAGACCCATTGATCTTGCTACTTTTGGAACTGTCTTGGCATCCTTCATCCACATTGCCCTCATTTTTGCCTATAAATCCTGGTATTTTATGACTTTGTATCTCTCTGTACATAAAACACTGTAATCACTGGGTGTAGCAATTTCGATGATCAATGCTACTTTTGTCTTTTTTTCCTGGACTACTGTATCTGTTTTTTTCACATCTAAACTGTTGGCAATAGGTGATCCCATGTTATGTAAACTTCAGCATTTTCTATAATCCTCTTTGGCTCATGTTTCTGATGTTTTTCAGCTGCTTCAATATTATAATGTTTGCACAATCCTCAGTGCAACAGTCTTGCGACATTATTATGCCTTTCAGTAAACAGTCCTTCTGCCATTAATGTATTATACCCAGAAACAAGATGTGCAACTTTTTTCAATTCTGTTTTACAAAAACTGTATTTGTCTGTTTCTCCCACATGTTCAATGGACATTGTAAACCAACCAACATGTATGAAGTCCACTATCCCTGGTCACCAGTATTAACCTTTTGTCTTTTGCTTTAAATTCTCCTCTCTTTAACCATCCCTGCTTTCGATTCTGATTGACATGAGATTATTCCAAGAGTTTTCTGAACTTGCAAATATATTTATCCATTTCCCACATTTCTTGCCCTCTAGTCTGATCCTCCATTTTATATTCTTTCTTTTGTTTTTTGGCACATTCAGTTGCTTCCTGACTTTTATCTACTTCTGGTTTGATTTCCATTCCCACTTGACACTAATATCCTTCTGCTAATCTAAGCAGGGAAGTCATCATAGACTTATTATCCTGATGTTTTGTGAGGTAAGCAAATATGTATGCAGTCTTATGATTGCAGAACTATACATGTGTGACGCCCCTGCACTGGCCCAGTAATCAATGAGCCTCAATCCTCACCACTGGCAACAGTGAGGGATGTACACAATGGGAGGATGACAAGTACACACACAGTAAAGTACAATTTCCCTTAGCACAAAGAGATCACAGTCAGTCCGGGGTTGGTTTCCCCCTCTCTCTCCAGATCCCCGATATGACTCTCCACTGGCAGAGCTATAGGGTTGAGATCTCAGTTGAGGGGTCAAGCCAAGACCTCCAGCACTCTCTCTGTCTAACCAGTGCTTTGTGTCCCTGCCCAAGTAGCTGGCATGCACACACATGCATGCACGCGTGCACACACACACACACACACACACACACACACACACACACACACACACACACACACACACACACACACACACACACACACACACACACACACACTCTCTCTCTCTCTCTCACACACACACACACACACACACACACACACACACACACACACACACACACTTTGAGATTTGATTTGTATACAAACACACAGACACTCCTGGGGAAGGTTGGCACAGGTTTATGGGTCTATGCCACATCGTCAAACTTGTATAAGTTTGAATGATGTAATATCAAACCCAAAAGTCCAAAACTGCACAATAATGAACACACAGAACAGTGATTTTTTTTCACAGGGAAACAAATGTCTGTTTCCTAACAAAAAAACATAAACCTTAAACTAAAACTAAAGTGGGGGGCTTTGCCTCCTACACCCTGCAACATGGGAGGCTGTACCACCCACACCTCCCTACTTAAATAAACCAACTCCGAGATTACACCACAGTGGAGGAAATAGCAAAGCCCCATAAATGGACCACCAATTTTTTTCCCTGGGGAAAAAATTCATGTGCCGTGGCTTCGCTATTTCTGCATTTTGGACTTTTGGGTTTGATATTACATCATTTGAACTTATACAAGTTTGACAATGTGATATAGACCCCAGGTTTACTAGCTATGCTCCCTTCTGCACAGACTATAAGGTAGTTATCACTGCCACCAACCCCTACTTATACTTAAAGGCCCTTACAAAGGGTGGCCAGTCCTACTGTGTAATGTTACGATTATCCAGATGGTAAGTGTGACCAAGACTAAGGCTATTTAGAAGTGGCCTGTACAGTTTCACCATATACATATGCAAGTACTCTAAGAGCTTAAATATGTCTCACAAATATCAGTCACAAAGATAGGTTTAAATATATTTAATAATAAAAGAAAAATACAACACTCAGTAACTCAACACAGTGACTACAGAGTTCAGAATCACAGGAAAAATTTTAAAACAACATTGCAGGACAGTCTCAAATGAACAAAGATAACATCTAAACTAACCTTAACTATATTCCTATCTATCTCTAGAGAAATTACTTTTCCCTAGTTACTTACTGTCAACAAGGCAAATGCAGATGATGATGAATTGATGTTTCTAGCTCCAAGACAAGATACAAAATATCCAGTGTTTCTCTGACAGAGTTCTTAAATTACTGTCAAACATTACTGCTGGGTCACCTTGGATGACATCACTCTTTGTCATCTGCCTTCAGTTCCCAAGCTAACAGATACCAACAGAATTTTATCATCTCTGTGTAAGAAGTGCATATCTCTCAGATGTTTGCTCAGAACTGGAAGTTGTAAATCAATTAAACACTTTTACATTTGAAACCTAGTAATTATTTCTGTTTCAAGACAATAGAAAAACCTCTAACTCTAGACATTGTCTGTGCTGCATTGAAACTGAGAGATAACACAAAAGTAAAACATTTTGATTCTAACTTATTTTCTTGAAGGTTTGCAAGTTAACTCTGTATATTCCAGCTTCTACTATTAAAACATACATTTGCACAGGTATATACTTTATATATATTTCTGTTCTTTTCCAGGAGGGTACACTGTGGTTACATTCTTGAAGCTCAGTACATAAAATACAGTTCTGTATAAATCACAGCAATATTCACAAATGACATAGAATTATTTACAAAATTGGAGTTAGCTGGCCTGGCAGCATCACAACATGTAATCAAGTTTGAGGATGCCTATACCTCCTTCAGAGTGGAGAATGTATAATATTGGTATACACTGATTTTTATAAATCATTTGATAAGCATGAAACATTTTTCTTGTTTTCCTGTTGTACTGGTCCAAATACCTTTTGGGGCCAGGCAATCACTTCAAAACTATAAGTTAGGACAGGAAGAGCAATTTGGTTTATAGCCTGGACTTTGTTTCTAGATGTCAGAACTGTTTTCTGTATTAATTTTAGTCTTTTAAAAACTCCTTACTAAGTTTTATTTGCATTTGTTCATATTTTATTGTTGATCCTTTATCAATTCCCAAATATTTATACACTCCCTCTTGCTCAAGTTCTTTTGCATCACATTCCTTTCTCAGACCAATGCTTTCTTGGTGCTGCAGCTTTCTTCTTTAAAGGTTGCTTTTACACATTTATCAAGACCAAATGGCATTCTTATATCATCTGAGAAAGTTTTGACCACTTGCAGTTCTGCTTTTATTTCCTCATCTGATGAACTATACAGTTTTAAATCATCCACAAAAAGAGAATACGTCTTTACACTTTGTTGTTTTCTGGGAGCCAAATTGTAGCCATGACCTAATCTATTAAGTAGGCAGCTTAATGGGTTAAAGACAAGACAAAAGAGCAGCAAGGAGAAAGAGACACCCTGGAATATCTCCCTTTGAATTTTTATCTATGGAATAATAATTTGTCCTTTATCATGGCTTAACTGCAAAGTGGTTTGCCACTGTTTCATGGCCACTGTAATGTATCTGTAATGTATCTTATACATTTTTAAGCACTGTTTTATCCATGAATTTGGGAGACTATCAAATGATTTTTTTTGTAGTCTATCCATGCCATACAGAGATTCTTCCCCTTTTTACAGTTCTCCATTATGACTTTATTTAACAACAAATGATCCTTTCTTCCATATGACTTTCTTTTGTTACCATTTTATTCTGTTGCCATGATTGAGTTTTTTTCTAAATGAATATAAACTCTGTCAGCATAAATTCCAGTATTCTTCTTCCTCTTCTTTCGGCTTTTCCCAGTTAGGGGTCACCACAGCAGATCACCTGTCCGCTCATGATTGGCAGTGGAGTTTTATGGTGTCGAGTTGCCAGCCTGGTGCCCAATCTTCCACAGAAGGCACACACATGCACACACTCACATCTAGGGTCAATTTAGAGTGTCCAATCCACCTACAGCATGTCTTTGGATGTGGGAGAAAACCAAAGCACCTGGAGGAAACCCACGCAACCACAGCGAGGACATGTCGACTCCACACAGAAGGCACCCCAGCTGAGGATCAAACCAGAGAACCTCTTGCTGTGAGGCAGCAACACTATCCGTTGCACTACTGTGGCTGCCCATTCCAGTATATAGTTTATATATCATCAGAAGGCAAGTTATTGGTCTATAGTACTTAGGCTAGCTTATAGGTTTGCTCTTAAGGAGGATTATTGTTTTTCCTGTTGTTAACCGGGTTGGTATCTGTTCAGGGTGCTTATATAAATATTTCTTATTCATGGCTAAATCTTCATGTAAATATGTCAATTCTTTTAGCCAGAAGTTAGGTACTTCATCTGGGTCTGAGGTTTTCCATTTAGGATTCTTCTTAATTTTGTTTCATTTTCTCTGACTGTTACTTCATCTCATTTCATATCCTGTACACTTGAATTTCTTTTTCTTTCATTTACTTCTTCTGTCCATTCAGCATCTTTTTTTTTATGTTCCACAGGATCTTCATAGATATTTCTCCAAAATGTGTCTAGTTCTTTTTTTGGTTGTGTTTCATTTCCTTTTGCCTTGTTTCCCAATTCTGTATAAAACTTTTTTTAGGTAATCAATAAATGCTTATTTTGTACTTTTGCTTTATATTATTTGCATATCTTCTAAGTATTTCAGCCTGTGCCAATATCTTTAGTTTATTAGTTGTGATAGTGTACTATAGATCCTGATCTGATCTGATATTGCATGTTGCTTTTATCATGTCTGTCTTTCTGAGTATTGTTGCTGATCTGTTCCCTCTTCTGTATTCTTAATAAGCAAAGCACTGTGCTCTCATAAGGGTGTTAATAACTAATGTGCTTGTGGGCAGAGGAGGTAACAATCAAAAAGTAAAGCTAAAAATCCTACAGTGACCTGTAAAGGTCATGGGAGCCGGTCATGTCTTGGATTGAAGTATCACTGCAGAACCCTTTTATTTTGTGCAGTTCTAGTTACTGGTGCCACTTTAGCTTCCATGTTGAAGCAAAGGTATTCTTCTTGTCCTGCCACTAGGGAGCAAAGTTACTTGCTAGAGAATTTTCCAGCCGATTAGGTTTTGTCAAAGAAAGAAAGAAGCCTGGAGACATTTCATTCCGAATCAGTCCTTTATTCAGTGCAGTTAGGTAGATGAGCACTTTCTGAGACAGTGTTCAACTGAGCTGTAATATATCATTAGTAATGTAAGGCGAGCAGTAATCTTAACTACACCCCTGGGTATGCTTCAATTATGGGAGGTGCCAAGGGGTGTACCCTTCAGGAATTTAGGACTACCCTTCATCCTTAACCCTTAAGGTGCTGGTATAATGCCCAAAATACTAAAATAATGCAAAGAAAATAATGTATTGTGTATTTATTGTGATTATTTACATCACAAATTAATCAATCAGCATTTAAATACTAAGTCTTAACTAATGTGAGAAACTTGTGTCTAGGGTTCCTATTGGAAACATGCTTGGCTAAAGCATTTATTGCTTCACATGTTTAGAAATATTGTTATTTAACAGTGTATTACATTAGCGAGACTTTGATTGTGTTTACAGTTTTGCATGAACTATTGGGTAGTTCAATTTTATGAATGTATCACATTATACTGCATTAATTAAAAGTTAGTATTTAAATGTTGATTGATTAATTTGTGATGTTTAAGTTTGATGAAGCATCTTTGTAAGGACGCCAAAGTGCTTACTGTTTTTTAATAAATGCATTTTACATTTGGAGCCTTCATCCATGTTTGTTTCCTCTCCATTTTTGTTTGCTTCTGTATTTATATGTTAGTGAGAGGAGCGTTATTCTCTGGGATTCCTTGTTGTTGGTCTTCTTTTATTACACTTAACAAACCTAGTAGAATCTGTCATTATTTTTACTTATAAATTGTTTGTAAGACTTAAGCAGTATGATATAGTAGTTATCAGTTTTCAGTAGCTCTGGATACTTGGGAATTACATGTTAAAAACACATTTAACAATATTTAATTTTCAATAAATCAGTAAGTTGTAAAAGCAGCATGTGTTTTAAAGAGGCCTGCAGCAAATGTTAAAAAGTGCTTTCACTATAGTGGTGCTTCATCAGATCTGCCTGTCTGGATAGGAATGAGAATGATAGCAAACACATCAAAATGCAAAATAAAAAATAAACATAAAAGGCAAAAAATTAAGGCTTGCGGATGGCACAGGTCTCTAAAGAACTGGTTGACTTTACCAGGAACATAATAGACTTAGAAAAGTTTTTTCCCGTCAGAGGATACAGCACAAAACTCATAAAAGGAATACTAGACCCAATTATTTTCAGCAAAATTATGGATCGGAACTTTCCTGATAGCAAAAGCCTCCACAACCCAGGACCCTACAGCATCTCAGGAAAAAAAAACAGCAATGACAGGGACAAACACAACATCAGTATGATTATGATATACTCTACAGACTTTCAAGAGCTCAAGAAAACCAACACCTTAGGGGGCATGGCCAAGATGAGCACGGAGTAACAGCACTTTCTCTCTGCTCTGTATTTACAGAATATTTATGACAGGAGTTTTTGAGTATATCTATCATATTTTTTTATATGTTTGGATTCTATTAATCATTCTTTAGGATAGTATATAAAAATGTTGGCACCTGATGAAGTCTCTCTAGATTGTAGAATCAAGACGAAAGTGCTAATATCTTATTTTGATATTAATAAATTTGTTGGTGGTTTTAAGATGTTGCTTGCCTGCTCCATACTCGTTTTTGTGATTTTACTGGTTTACTTGTTTTTGGATCTATTCATACACTGATAATGATTACTCGTCTTCTGTAATTGCCAAACTAAATCTTTTTTGCCAATACTAAAAGAACTAAAGAAAGCCCAAATAAAGACACACCTATTATTTCCTGCCAGATTAAAAATATTTCTTCAAGATGGTCCAAAAATATTTGATGACATAGACTCTGCCATTACCTTTGTCAAAACAAGAAAACTGCTTGATAAAATAGAGGATATGGAGTGGGCAAATGCCAGCCTTAAAAGAAATGCTGATAACAGTTCCTGGAAGATCTCTGAACATAAAAAGAAGCTCAAAATAAGTGACTAATTAAGCTATTTTACTATGGCTTTTATTTACCCAAGTCTTAAAAACTAACCCAGAAGTTGGGGAAGTGGAAATGGTTCAACAGGTGAGTCTTTGTTGTTTAAAAGTCTTTTTATGGTGCATAGTTGTTTTAATGGTATTTTATAGACTGTTGTTATTAAGTCTAGTTTATTCTGCTTCAATTTCTAAAGCAAGTAAAAGCTATTTATTAATTTACTTATTATCTTTAAATAGAGGTTGTTGTCTGTTATAATAAATGCTCTATATGTTTGGGACTGAAATTTATGGTACTTTGGGGAACTATAGTAGATACAGAGACTTATAGATGAGAAAATGATAGTCTTTGTTACAATAGAATCTGTTTCATTTGTTTTTAACTGTTTGCTGTTTTATTTCCCTGCCTCTCTGTGAAGAGAGTCTCTTTATTGATATTGTTGCCATAATGTTGCTTTAATAATTATGTTTCCCATCCCCATTTCTGCTGCTGGAATGTGGTGTTATTTGTGGTAATAGACATATGAAAAGTTTATCTTTTCTCCCTTTCAGTGACCTGATATGTTTTGAAGTAATTCATTTGATATTTATTTTAAAAATGTAAATATTTATGGAGAGGCTGTAATTTATTTATTTTGTTTTTCTTTCTCTTTTCCTCTTTACTGTTGGTTGTGAAGGAATGGAGGGTTTTGTATAGAATGATATGTTCATGTTGGACTAGTGGCTTACTGGGTTTGGGAGATAGAGTTTGTTGTTTTTTAGCATTTTATATTGCTTTTCTTCCTCCTTTATGTCTTTATTATTGTTCATTTTATGTTTCCCAGTTTTCCCATGAGCTAATCAACAGTTTTCTCAGTGAAAAGCTGTAAATGTTTTCTCTCCTCAAGCTTGTGCATCTGATCTGTTTAACAACCTTGGTTTGTCCTCGCATTGCAGCTGCTACAATGGAGAGTAAGAAAAAAGTGCCATTTCCATGGAAACGTTTATAGACTGAACCTTGTGCTGAGAAACTTCGTAAAAGCTGAATAATAATTAGAATAGATGGTTTCTAATGATATCTACAGCTTAATTGAAAAACTGCACCTAAATAACATATATAATATGTCTGCTATATTTAAGCATTTATGAATGTTCATAAACAAAGTACTTTTGACACATTTAAACCCTAACATTTTATCAGTGATGGGAGTAATCTATTACAATAAGTAATATATTACTGTAATATAGTACAATTTCTAGTAACTAGTAATATAACTAGTTACTTTTTCAAAATAGTAACTAGTAATAGTAATATATTACTTTTTTAGTAACTAGTAACTTAAATGTGAGTTACTTTTGAGTTACTTTTGCTTAAACCAGTAGTTCTCAACATGGGTGATATAGCCTTCTAAAGAGGGATGTAAAAAGTCCGGGGTTCCTATATAATATGAATAGTAATCAGATGTTAGGAGGTAATAAACACTTTGAAGTGGCAATTTGGATAAAAAATTACAACATAATGTTGGCGCAACTCATAGCACATAGCATTCACAATAGATTATTAGAATTAGTCTGGAGAAAAAATTTACTTCATTCTTTTTAGCACTGCAAGGAGGTGAAAGCTAATGATGACCAGACTCCAGCCCTGCCCTGGTACTGTGTGACTCTCACCCACTAAAACATAGCCTAACACTGGACAATTCTAGCCTGCCTTATCTGTGACTCTCTAGCTATAAAGACTAGTTTTCTTCTTCTCCTGTTGGCTGCACCCATTAGGGATCACCACGGTGGATCATCAGTCTGCAGAACAAGTGGCAGTGGAATTTTACATTGTTGAGTTGCCAGCCCAGCATTTAGCCTTCTTCAGAAGGCACATGCGTGCACACACTCACACCTAAAGCCAGTTTAGAATGTCTAATCCACCTGCAGCATGTCTTGGGAGTGCGGGAAGAAACCTGGACACCCTGAGGAAACCCACTCGAACACAGGGAGTGTAGATCAGAGTGTGTGTTGTACTTTTAAAGCCACTGTAGTTCATGGGCACATGCACAGAAAGTACTTAGCATGTGCAAGCAGAGTGCCATTTTGTGTAAGCAGCTGTAGTGAAAGCATGTATGTGTATAACAGTCGGCCAGTTAGCTAGTTCACTTAAATTTTATGTTCCAGTCATCCATCCTGATGTGTTTGTGTGTAATAAATATCTTAAATGAACACCCAAGCCTTGTCAGGCTATTTGAATACAAAAGATGAGTGACATGTTCTCAGAATGGGATCTGAAGTCAAAACTTCTTAAAACCATGAGGCACACAGTCAGGAATTGAGTAATATACAAGAGTGTCTCAAATGACTGCAAACAACTTGTAAAAAGGTCAGAAAATATTTCCAGGTTCTTAAACTCATTTAAATGATTTTTCCCCCAATGAATATAAAGCAAAGCATTCCAAACAAATTACCGAATAAACAAAATGTTTAAAATTGCGACATACTGAAAAAAGTACTTGAAATAATTACAAAAACATTTGAAACAATATCAGAATCATATAAAACATTCAAAAAAGGGAAAACAACTGTATTTCTTCACAATGTACTACTTTTTCACATTAACTAAAGCTATTCAAAGTATCTAAAGTGTGCAAAGTGTTGGCAGTGTGTGCAGTATTACAATACAGTCTTTTCAAAGAGTACAGTTACTGCAAAGAGTCTGTTGTAAAGCTGAATATAATTACAAGTACTTGGTGTGTGTTTGACACTTAATTGGTATGGCAGAAGGATTTCACAGACCTGATCAGCTTGTGTTTGATAATAATATTGCTGAAAATTGGAAAGTGTTTGAGCAAGAATATGATATTTTCATACAGGCTGCTTTTTCTGATAAAGACGCACATACAAAAGCATTTATTCTGCTCATTTTAGCTGGTTCAGAAGCCATTGAGAGAGAACATTAATTTGTGTATGCACCTGCTATTTATGCAGAGAAGAGGGGAGACTGCCATACTGTGATACAGGCTGAAACGCAGGAAGACTCTTGAGTGCTTAAAACGTAAATTTAGAGAAATGTGCAACCCTCAAATGAATATTATAGTGGAAAGGCAATATTTTATACAACAGATCAAAAGCCTGGTGAAACTTTTGCAGCATATATATAACTGACTTGAGAAACAAGTCAAAAACATGTGTATTTGGTGATCTGAGAGATGAGTTGATAAAAGATAAGCTTGTGTGTGGTGTTAATAATGCAGTGAGAAAGATTTTGCTTTGAGACAGTGATTTAACTTTAAGAAAAATACAGAGATTTGGCAGATATATGATCTTTTAGAAAAGTACACAAATATGCTTATGAATGATAAGAACTTGCATGCAGCTTCTTCCACCATGAATGTTGATAGTATGCAGCACACTACGACTGACATTTGGACCCATCAGAATTGTAGTTTCTTCAGTGTCACCGCATACTGGATCGACTGTGACACACTTCAAAGAAAGTCAGCTGCGTTATCATGCTGCAGATTACAGGGGAGGCATACATATGATCTCATATCATCAACTCTTGAGAGCATTCCCATCAAGTATAAGATAGATCAAAAGGTGTGTGCAACAATTACTGACAATGGCAGCAATTTTGTAAAGGCTTTCACTGTCTTCTCAGAATGTGAGAAATCTGAGACTACAAGTATTCTTTCCCAAGATGAGGATTATGATGAAGTGATTTACAACAGCGTGACAGCCATGCTAAGTTAGTCAGGGCAAAGCAAGAACATCTATTCACTGTCTCCCCATCTGAGATGTACAGCACACACATTGAATCTAGTTGCCATGCAAAATACTGAAACTGCTTGTAATGCTGCACAGTATAAAAAGATCATGCGAAGCACCATGGCCAAATACTATGCTGCTTGGAACAAGGCTAGTCACAGCACCCAAGCTGCTGAGGTGGCTCGAAATAAGTGCAATGTGGCATTAATTATTCCCAATGCAACAAGATGGAATCCCACTTTCTACGCGATGGAGAGAATTCACCTCATTGTAACTCAGGGTGAAGGCTTGCTGAATGAGATATGTGAACAGATTGGAATGGTCATATTCAGCTCTGCAGAAATTATCTTTGTTGCTGAGTTTGTGCAAGCAATGCAGCCCCTGGCAATGGCTCTGAACATCCTGCAGTCAGAGCTGAAAAGCTTCATGGGAATCCTGATCCCAACCATTACATGCCCAAAAAACAAGTTGTCAGAAGTCAGGCAGTCTGTGAAGCTTGTTGTGCTACTAGTTGATGCTCTTCTTAAAGGCACTGAACCTTGGTTTAATCATCTTCAAGAGCGTGACGAGCCCATTCTGGCTAGCATAGTGCATCCACAGTACTGTTTGCAATGGATGGACACTGAAGACCAGAAACTCATTGGCAAGGCTCTGCTCCTTAATGCCATGCAGAAACTGGATTAACCTGCACATGGGTTAACCTGCACATGGGTCATCTGAAGCTTCTGCATTAACTGTTAAAGACAGCCTCTTCAGCTTCAAAGAGTCGACATCAGCCAATGTCAGCATATCTTCTCAGATGGACATGTGTCTGGGTGACCCTTCCAGAGAAATATCTTCTCTCAACAACTACCCTAGAGTCAAGAAGATATTTCTGAACACTAATATAGCTCTGCCATCTATTGCATCTGTTGAATGCCTGTTCAGTCTTGGTGGACAAGTGCTGACTGCAAGAAGAAATAGACTCACTGCCGAACACTTTGAAAAGTTGCTCCATCTTCAAGCCAACAGAAATGTGTAGTCATTGTGAATAGTTATATAAAGTGATATTTTGGCTGACGTTGTTAACAGTCTTATTAGACTTATATGACATTTTCTGTAAGCATTTTTGCTTTAGCTTGAGGTCATGACTTTGACACTAGGTGTCCATCTCAGTAAGACCCTTTTGGAGGATGTCCATGTCAGCCGGAGAGTCAGTTATGGCTCCCAATTTGCAGTCATCGGCAAACTTGGTTAGCCATAGTCCTCCTGTGTTTGCCTGTACTTCTGAGAAGTATATGCCAAACAGTAGGGGTCCCAGGACCGAGCCTTGTGGGACACCACTTGTGACTGGTTTAGAGTCGGACCAGGAGCCCACTATTCTTACTGTGTGAGTTCTGTCTGTAAGCCAGTTGGCAACCCATCTCGTGACGTAGGGGTTTATGTTCAGGCTGGTGAGTTTTCTGTAATACCTGAGTGGAGAATGGTGTTGAAAGCCTTGATGAGGTCAAGGTAGGCTATGTGAACCATCTTTCCCTCGTCTATGGCCTTAGCAACTGTCTGGAAGAAGTCAACCAGGTTTAGTAGGCATGATCTGCCCTTAACAAAGCCGAACTGGGTCGGGTCAAATGTTTAGAGGTTCCCAATGACTTTATTAATGAGTTCCATGATGATGTGCTCCATAGCCTTGCAGACCTGGCTAGTCAGGCTTATGGGGTGATAGTTACCAAGGTCAGTTGTGGCCCCTCCTTTGTGGAGAGGAATAACCATTGCTGTGCACCATTCTATGGGCACATAGTCTGTGGAGAGGCTGGGATTGAACAGCGTGTTTAGATGGGGGGTTAGTTTGTTCTGTAGTTTGTGCAGGATGCAGCCTGGGACACCATCTGGTCCCAATGACACTGTGTTTTTGGCTTTTGAAAGGGCTGTTTTCACCTGTGCGTCTGTGATTTCCGGGACACTGCACTTTTCCGGTATTGTTGTGGGCCCTTTTGGGGATGAGAGGGGGATGAAGTTTGCACTGAATCTATCTTCCAGAATGTTGGCAATATCAGTAGGTTCAGTATATTTTATACTATTTTGCACTAGTTCAGTGCATATCTGCGAGTTGCCAGTTAGATTCTTAACATAGTTAAAGAATGCTTTGTGGTTATCTTTTGAATCCTTGACTATTTTTCTTTTGAAGTTAGCCTTGGATGATTTTATGAGGGACCTTAGTTTCTTACTGATACTGATTAGGGATGTCTTTCCTTCTTGGGATTTGCTTTTTTTCTAAACTAGTTTCCTCCTTCTGTTGTATAGCCTGTTTATGGCAGGGGTCCACCAAACTGGTTTCCTTCTCTTAGAGGATTGAGTCTTGGTTTTGCTAGGGATGGCATGATTCATGCATCCTTGTAGGTGCTCATAGAGTGCATTTGTAAAGGTTTCTGCATCTTGGGCAGTGTTATCCTTTAGCGTGGGGGCTGTGAAACTTTCCATCTCTGTCTTAAGTAAGGTGAAGTTTGCTTTAGAAAAGGTTTTTACTGTGGTTTCCTTAGGTGGCGGTGGTGGTGGGGTGTGGACATCCAGAGTGATTAGTTTATAGTCTGATCTAACCAGTGATGGGTTGACATCCGGTGTGGAACACCAGTCGCCCATGTTGGTGATGACCAGGTCCAATATGTTTTCACCTCTGGTAGGGGAATTTACCAGCTGATCCAGGGCATTTGATTTGATGAATTCCAGGAAGCGCTGGGCCTGGGAGTTTGTACTCGAGTAGTTTTCCCAGTTAATGGTAGGGCAATTGAAATTGCCCAATATCAGGGTGTGTGGTAGGACCTTCATGTTTTCTAGTGTCTCCAGAAAGGTGGGGTGGTAGTCCTGGGTCATGGAGAGTGATCTGTAGCAGGCCACAATTTGCATTGCACATTTGCCCGATGTTAGTTGTACATGGATGATCTCAGAGGTATCATGCTGCACCACTAACCTGGAGGTGTAGGTATCCTTGATGAATATGGATACACCCCCTCCTTTTGTGTTTTTGTCCATGTTCTCTGGCCAAAATGTGTGGTATGAGTTGTAGCCCAGTAGTGCTGGGGTGCTCTCTGGAGCCTTGAACCAGGTTTCAGTTACTGCACAGATGTCAACGTTCTCCATACTGAGGAGTGCTTCGAGCGCATGCTCATAAATGTTATCTTTTTTTTTTTTTTAATTTTTAATCCTACTTGTTATGTGTTGTTTTAATTCTTCCTAATGTATGTGGCATTGCCTCTTATTGCTGTTTTATTATTTATTATTATATTTAGTATTGTTTTTTTCCCCGCCTCTACTGAAAATGGAAATATCTCCAGCTAGACTAGCCCGGTCAACAAATGTAAAATAAATAAAATAAAATTTTGAGACTTAAACTCCTGGCGTTGAGTAGCACAACCCTCAGTTTTTTGTTAATTGTGCTGTTTACGAAGGTGGGTTTGACTTTTGAGCCTTGACTAAAAAAGTGTACTTAAATTCACTTATACATCCAGTTGATTTCAGGTAGATCTTAGCCAGCCAAAGCTCAGAATATTAAGCAGAGATAACCCAAAATGTATCACTTATATAAGTCAGGACAGAATATCAGTGATGAGGTGAAACTACCCCCACTGCTATCAATAGCTACACAGAAATTCTAACAAGTACTCTCTAGAGTGACAGCCACAACTTCAGCTAAGTTAATATTCAGTGAGAAACACAAATAAATAAATTAAATACAGTACTATATGAAAAAGAGCAGATAAAAGTGTACTTAAATTCACTTATACGTCCAGTTGATTTCAGGTATATCTTAGGCCGGCCAAAGCTCAGAATATTAATTAAAAGCATTTATGAGGGTGTATAAGCAGAGCATTTTTGATACATTTATACACCTATGTTTCTACACTTGTATTTATAATTTTATTTTATTTAATTTAAGCCTATTTTGATTAGTACAATAAACATAAGGCATATATAGCAACACCATTAAAGTATTTATGAAAGAAGAAAGGGAAAAGAAAGAAAATTAATATATATAAAGCTTTTCATGACACCTAAACAGATGTTAATATTCGTTTACAAGACACAAAAATCAGAAATAAGACTAATTCTAGTACAGACAGAAAATAAATAAATAATGATTGAAACATAATTTATTCTATATGAATATAGCTTGCTACATACAGTATAGTTTCAGATGCAGATGTTTGCCATATAAACTAGTATTTTGATATATTCTGACAAATCTAGAAGTTCTTTCAGATTACTAAAGGTCTTAAATGTAAGAAAGGGAATACATTCCTTCTAAAATACTGAGCACTTTTATTGGAATCTCATACTATATTGGGAAACTAAAATGTAATATTTTCTATGCTTTTTTTCAGATACATGGAGATGGAGGAAATAGTGTTGCTAGATATTGGCACAATACATAAAGAGACAGGGGATTAGTCTACTTATTGATTATTATAGCAGTCCATTACATATAAATTAGTTATGACTTTTGCATTATTATATAATACATGACTGGTATTTATGATATGTTGAATTCTTTTGACAAAAGTTAAAATGAAACAGTTACATTTGATTTACTTTAACTTGTTTCTTGAATTGGTACATACAGTTCTAATGGGTGTTTGTTAAATTATGCAACAACATATATATTTAGACAGGGAAGAGTTGAATGTTGTTGCTAGCTTGATGATCAATTTGGGTGACAGATATCACTCAAATTAGGAGTGTTTAACTCCAGGGGGGTTTGAGAAAGTCTGTTATTAGTAAATGTTATCAGTTTCTGTTAATAGTTATGATGTTCACCAAATCTTACAAAACTGAATTTGATGTAAACATATCTCATTGGATAAACATTTTTCATATTTTATGTGTAAATTATAATTGTATTCCTAATAGTCAATTTCTATTCATTTATAAAATATGGGGAAAAAGGAGTCTTATTAGATATTCAGAACATTAATGTTTTATGAAATCATTAAAGTGTATATCATTAAACATCACTGGATTAAATAATCCTAATAAGAGAAGATCTTTGAACAGATATCGTAAATTGCATAATTCTAAATTAATATTTCTGCAAGAAACTCATTTACTAACTGAAGATGTCACAAAATTGGAATCCAAATCTTACAAACTTTTGATTAGCTCAGAACATACACAAAAAAGAGGGTGGCCATACTATGGAAAAATACATTACCTATGCCTAAAATAATTGACACCTACAAATATTACAAGGGGATGTTATCTTCAGTTATTATAGAATTTAATAAGAAAATTTTGACATTAATAAATATGTATTGGATTCCTGGCATTGGACCTACAACAGTGAAACAACATACAGAACATATAGTTCAGTTTTCTAAAGGTAGTATTATTCTTGCTGGAGATTTTAATTGTATTTCTGACATAAAAGACTCTAGTACGTGTGGTAAAAGGAAAATTCCAACTATAGCTAAATTATTGAGTACATTTTCAGATTCATACATGATGAAAGATATTAATAACTTTACTGACACTGTCACTGTTCTATACTTCCTACTCACGTAGACATAATTCATATTTAAGAATAGGATAGGGTATTAATTTCCAATAACTTAACTGATTTCTTATCAAACTCAAGTGATTTCTTGTCCCCTTTTGGACCATAATTCCATAACATTTGATTTTATACTAAACTCCACATTTAATGTTCAAATTAAAAGGATAACTGCCTACATAATTAAAGTCAAAGATTTTATTGATTTCTTCACTACAGACATACAAAATTTTATTGAACTTAATAGTACATAGAGAACTTCTGAAGTATACATTTGAGATGCTCTAAAAGCTTAACTATATGGTAAAATTAATGATTGGTACAAAAAGAAAATAATTTCGGAGAAAGACCTTCAAAACAAACAAACAAAGTTAGATACTTTAAGGCTTGATGCTTCAAAAAATCCAGATAAGAAAGACATAATGAATGAAATAAATACCTTAAACAATAAATACATGGAAATGTTAAACCATAAAGTTATGATAAATCTTATAACCTTTTCTATAAATCCTTGATCAATTAATATACTAGCTAACAAAACTAAATGATTAAATAAACTTCACCATATTAAAGAAATCTATTCTCCAACAAAAAAAATGGTATCTGATTTACCAAATATATTAAGTGAGTTTAGTGATTTTTTTTTAAATTAAACCAACCCAATGATAGCATTAATAGTACAAAAGATATTCAATCTTTTATACATAATAATATAAAGTACAGACTATCTAAAGCACAATTAAAATTAATAAACAAATATATTTTAAAGAAGTAAAAGATCAAATAACCAAACTTACGCATAATAAAGCTCCTGGTAATGATGGTATAATTTCTGAAATCTATAAGGTTTTGCCTGCTAAAGCGTTAACTCTACTACATATAGTATTCAATATAGCTCAAAATAACACCATTATACCTCCCTCTTGGAAGTACACATTTATTTCCCCCATACTAAAGTCTAATAAAGATCCTGTAAAATGTGCTTCATATAGACCCATTTTGTTATTAAACACAGACTATAAAATGGCTATGTCTATTTATGCTGATAGACTTAAAAAAATTACCATCCCTGGTAGATATGGATCAAACAGGTTTTATAGTTAATAGAACTTCTTATGATAACATCAAAAGAATAATAACTTTAATTGAATCAGTAAAACCATTAAAGAATAATTTGACTCTTGTTAGTTTAGATATTAGCTGTGCTTTTGACTCAGTTAATTGGAACTATCTTTTTATCTCACTGAAGGACTTGGACTTCTCTAATAGCTTTATTAACCTTATAACTCAATTATATACTGAAAGTCAAGCCTACATAAAAATAGGTACAAGTATATCCCAGAACATACCCATTGTAAAAGGAACCAGACAGGGTTGTCCTCTGTCTCCACTTGTATTCACATTAATTATGGGCTAACCTAATAAGGGATAACATTAATATATAAGGATATAGGGTAAATTGTAATGAAACATCAAAAATCCAAATGTTTGCTGAAGATGTATTAATCACTCTTGGTGGTAATAACCCTACATTACAAGAATTGTTTAAAAATATGGATATATTTCAAAAAAGTTTGGTCTTAATTTTAATAACTCTAAAACACAGATTCTTCTAATTGGTTCCAAAAGTTGTAATATATACGACCAATATAAAAAATATGTACCTCAGTCCCAACAAATAACATTTGATCTTGCTTCCAAAGATTTTATACATAATACAATCTATCTCTATTCCCCCTACAGGCTCTTTTATTAAAAAAATTAACACACTAAGAACTTTTTATGGCATCCATTAAAGCCTAGAATTGCATTGTCCTATCATATGTATAGCTGGGAAAATGGAGGTATATCTTTACCAAATCTAGTACTTTATTCAATTTCGTCAGTTATTAAAACAATTGTTTACCTTATAGATGGAGAGTATTTTGCATAATGGAAGGAAATTATGTTAAGTTTATCCCAAAATACCAAAAATGAAAATAACAAACATTTACCACGGTTAATAAATAATTAATTTATATGGAATTTGAGAGAGTATTTTTCCAATTATTCCATTCAAATGCTTAACTCTACTTATATAATTTTAATTCCAAGGGCCTTTAAAAACTATATATTTAAGTTTTGAATCTTTGAAAATTGGCTGTTCTTCATCTTCCCTATTGCCTATACACAAGGTATAATTCCATCTGCAGATCATTCTAAAATGTTATTTAAACAAAAACAATTAATGTTTTGGCATCAAATGTTAAATAAAAATGAGGCAAAATCTATTAATTCTCTTATGCTGCTAGTTCAGCTATTAAAGTATTGTTAGTCTATATGGCACCAGTGATATGTGTTGTACCATTTAACTAAATAATTTCATTTTGAACTATAACTGTTTACTACTATTCTTAAACAAAACCTACCTATACTTCTTGTAACTTGTAATTAATTGTTTTTAATTGTTGTTTTTATTGTGTAGCTTTTCTCCCTGAGCCTCCGCTGAAAAAGAACCTGTGTCCAGACGGATTTTACCGGTCAACAAATGTAAATAAATAAATAAACGATAGAGGAATATAACCTTAACTCTCTACTTTGGTCAGATTTGCAAGAGTTTAGAAAATATATTCTAGATAAGCTAATTTTAATCCCCTCAAATGCTAAAAATCCAATACCCAAACTTATTCAGTATTTAATTTTATACATTTATAGGTTCATAGTTCATGGGTTAATACTAGGCTAACGGCCCTTGTGAGCCATTTTAAGCCTAGCCAGTTATCCCCTGTGAGATTCAAACCCTGTGCCTTGTGTTTGCAAGGCAAACACCTTAACCATTAGGCCACCCTCCCAACCCTATAAAACTGTACCAGTTAAAAATAGTATATCATATATTTATAAAGCAATTAAACAAGATCTAGATGTATATTCAGACAACTATTGGAATTCATTTTCAGTAATCAATAGTTTTATTCCCTCAGAAAAAGATACAGTTAATTTCCTTCAGTCGGCCAGCAAAACCACTTCCTCCATTAAATGGAGAATCTTCACATGGAGAATTTTACATAAATCTTTCATCACGCCTCAGAAAATGAATAAGATAACTAAACAAGATGTTGTTTGCTGGAGATGTAACATAGCAACAAATGCTGATTGGAATCATATATTTTATGAATGTGTATTATTAAAGAAATTTTGGGAAGAAGTTAAAACTTTTTTTACAGGCAATATTTACAGACAATTTTATGCTTACAGAGTCACTTGTATTATTCAATATACCTGTCCCAGACTGTATAAATAAAAAATATTCTTTGCTCTGGTCTATACTATCTATTGCCAGGAAAATAATTACAAGAAATTGGAATTCCTCATCAGTTCCCTCATTTAAAGTGTTTAAAGGTCTTCTCTTAGAAATATCTAAGTTAGAAATGTTAACTATCAAATCTAACTCTACAAGGAATACAAAATTATATTACAAATGGGAAAATGTACATGAATTATTAGTTAAAGAACTGAATAAATGATTAATTCAGTAATCTTTCCTTTTTTTAATCTTTTGTTCTGTTTTCATTTTTCTTCTGCCAAACTAAAATGAATTGATCCTGTTATTCAATAGATAGTGAACATCATTGTAAATAGTTTACTGTGCTATTATAGTTATTATATTATTTTTTCATTTTTAAATATTGTATTTTTAAAAAAAATTAACTTATTCATTTTTTTTTCAAAATATCTGTTCATTATATTAATGTTTTCAATAAAGCTGTTTAAAAAAAAAAGAAAACCATCAGCAAGAACTGGATCATTATCCAGGACAATAACACACTCAGCAAAATACTTTCACCGAAACCTAGGTTTACCTGTAGAAAAAACAGGAACATTTGGAACTTTGTTGAATATAATAGCAACCCAATAACCTCAGAACTTCCAAAAGACACTTTTCCTTGTGGTCCACCTTATTGTAAGTATTGCCAAAATATGAGCGGCAAAGATGATTTTTACTGAATTTTTAACAAAAAATTCTACAGATGTAAATCCCGTGGAAACTGCATCACCAAATTTGTGGTCTATAGATAAATGCAAGGCTTTTTACATTAGAAAACTATCAATAAACTTAAAACTGGGACTGCAAGGCATTACACAGACATCAGACAGGACTCACCCAATAGTGCTTTAGCAAAGCACATGAAGGATAAGCCAGGCCACAGCAATTTTTTCTTCCTCATTATCAAACAGCTAACCAGAGATTCATATGAAGGTAAAACCAATGACAGATTAGAAGAAATGGAACTTGAATGGCAAATCAGGCTCCAAGCCAACAAATATCTTGACCTAAACACAGCAGTGTCTATTAATTGCATAATAACCACAAAAACAACCAGAATGTACGATTATGCAGCCCAAAAACATGAAACCAAGTAAAACAAAAAGTAGGCTCATGTAGTGTTTTCACCCCAACTAGGAACACAAGTCCATTGAAATAAAACAAGTGACATCAAATATAAAACAGAGACTTGTTTATTGACACCATTACTATCATGGTTAAGTGCTTCTGTACCTCTAAATCTCTGGGATTTCATCAGAATCTGATAAAGTCTATGTATTATTAGATGAAAAGCTGCTAGTTAATAGAAGCTTAATTTTTTATTTCGGCTCCACAGTGGATTTGTGCATTTTAGTTTGCTGTACTTCTCTTCCTCCTTTAATTAGGTTAGCCACTTTGGGGGGACATCTGTTGGTATTTTTTTGTATACAGTCAAAAATAATGGTTAGCAAACATTAAAATCTGTTATTTTGTCCAGGGAAAAAATCTGGCCAGAGAGAATGTGTATAAATGGCCAATCTGTTGTATTTAGCTTGGTGACGAAATGAAGTGAAACACAGTGCCTAAAACTACTTTCAAAAGACTGGCACTGAATTGCAAGGTAAACAACTCTACTTGTGTACTTATCTCTTATTAGTGGCACAAACAGAAGTCATTAGTGGCACAAACAGAAGTCATTTAGTGAAACCTATCTCTGCTGTACTTATTAAAATAAAGTCTACAGATTACTGTTATAAGTAGAAACTCTGCAATCTCAGTTAAAGCAAGCCAATTTATTTGGCAAAGATGCATATGTGCCTATCTCTAAGATTAAGGAAATGCAAGATGTACAAGCAGGAAAGAGTTCAATCTCTAATACAGTAAGAGTGTATGAGGGGGGAATCTTTACATATTCACAGGCACAGTCAGTATAATTTGCATATCCCCAGGCAGCCAGCACGGTTCACGTATTTGAAGAGGTATGTGATGCCAAGCTCGGTTCAGTACATCAACAATCCATATTAGACAGAAAGTCTTGGAACTGTAACAAATAGAATTTTATTAAAAAGTGGTATTTTAGCTGCATATCTACAATTGTAGAAGCACAATATATAATATACTGAAACTAAGACAGACTCTTGCAAGGAGTTCTAATTTGCTTGAAGGTCTGAGTTGTTTAAAATAATATATCTTAAAAGACTGTCATCAAATGCTGCCAGAATTGATTCATCCACAGAGGAGCATACCTATGACTCTGAAAGAAAAGATAGCAGTAGTTAAATATATGGACTAGGTGATTGTTATTGTTAAAGAAAGTAAATCTACTGAATGGGTTAACAGCATGGTAACTGTTGTGAGCCTACACTAAGTGTACAGATTCTGAGTGAACAGACAACACAAGCATAATTCACACATTCTTCCTCCTAATTTTATTTTTTTCTACAATTTTCTTGCAGCCTTAAATATCAAGGGGATTCATAAAGGTTACCAGAAAGTGTAGACTACATGTACACCTAGTGTAATCTTTCTCAGTGACTAGAAAGCACAAAAAATGTGCTAGGAATGTTCTTAAATACGGATTGTGTACACTTAGTGTAGCTATTAATGAATCTAGCCTGCATAGACAGCAATATATTAACAAATTGATTCTGAGGGAATGTTATCCACTACAGATAGTAGAAGAAATCATTTCCACAATATCTAATTCTGACTTCTTCTCAGTAATAGATTCTAATCAGAAATTTGGAAAATTAAGCCAAATGAGTCTAATTAAAAGCTGTAGGCCTTTAGCACCAAAAGGGACTGATACAGATATCTGAGACTCCCATTTGCTATTTCATCAGCACCAGAAATCTTTCAAAGAGTTGTGGTTGTTAATAGTGAAGGCTTAGATGTAGTTGTGAACATAGTCAATGACAGGGGTTCGACCAAACAACAGCACAAGAAGGCTAAGTAAGCTACAGGAGGACTGATCATTTTGCTTATACATCAAGAGCATTGACAAATGCACAAGTTGGATATGCACAGATTAAGAAAGAAATGCTAGCCACCGAGTCTGGATGTCAGAAATTCCCTGACTGCATGTATGAAAGACATGTCAAAGTTGTGACAAATCTTGAGCTTTTGCAAAGCATATTCTGAAAGTTTTTGCCAGAAGCATTTGCTAGACTGCAAATAAAGTTGTTTACACTTCAGAAGTATTGTGTGGAAATATACTACAAGCCAAGCAGAATGATGTATATTACTGACATGGTGAGTCATGCATATCTGGATAAATGTAATATATATCTATATATATATATATATCTATCTATAAATATGGAAGATTCAGAAGTTACCTGGGTTGCGATACTAATTCCAATGATTTCTGATGAACTACAGAAATTAAAAGCAGTTACCAGAGAAGAAATAAATATGCATCTTCACCCATTGATTCAGCTGTACTATACATTTGGAGAGGAATTAGCATGTATTCAAAGACTATAGTTTACAAACAGCAAAATTAGACTGGTGGAAACAGGTGATTAACAGAATTGCGTTGAGCACCTGTTTCCACCAGTGTACATTTGCTGTTTGCAAAATATCTGCTGTGAAAATTCTTTTCCCTGATTTTGACAAGTGCACACCATCATGTCTGAACAAATGTGTGGCCAAAATTAGGCTCAGATGTGCTACACATTTGTATTTCTTGAAACAGGACACTTTTTTCACATAGGTATTTATCCAAAAAATCTTTTCATTCCCGGTGACCTGACTCTCCTTTCTATATGTGATTTTTGAAAAATACATCCCAATACCCATGCAAGCTATTCTGTCTAAGAAGGCCATAAGTTCCCTAATAGCAGTCAGAGAGTCTTTGTGGATAAGATTATTTGAACAGACATGAATAAGAACAGATCCTTACCTCCTTACATTAAGAAATTCTATGGCCTGTCTCACATCCTCTATTTTTGCACCTGGCAAGCGTAACACTATTCAATTTTCATTATCTTCTCTGCAAATGTAAGTATCAGTTCCTCTAATAAGTGAATCTCCGATTACAAGAATATCTTCTAATTTAATAATATCTGCTATATCATTTGTTACAAAGGAATGATCTTCATCACCATTAGTCTTTTTAATCCCACTATTTCCATTGCTTATTGCATTTGCAAGCATACAGTTCTCATCCAGCTGGCTTTGTACAGTCACCACTTGAGCCATGTTGTCACCGTTTTCTTTCTCCTCTTTTTTCTCACAATAATATTCTTCAATCCTTCCACATTCAATTTTGATTTCTTTCTTTTCACCTACTCTTTGCCACTTTTTTTCTCCGTCCTCTTTTAGAAAAATGATGCCTTTTTCTGTAGACTGAAGGTAGTAGACAGAAAAATGTTAGCATTCCCTGTAATCTGTGTGATACATAAAGCAGTGTTCTTTTTAGTATGTATTTTCTTTGCATTACATATATTTATCAGTTTCATTTTCTTCTTTATTTCTTGTGAACTTCTTCCTGTCTTTCTTTTTTTTTTATTTCCTTCTATACATTCTGAATCCTCAGATTGCTGAATACTTGTACCCAGAATTCCAAAGTTGTCTGTGGTATTATTTTGCTCAATAGGGGTTGATTGATCTTTACAGACAATAGACATTTATTTTTTTGTAAATATGCTCTATTTGCCCTTTGCCTAACATTATTTATATCATCAGTCCAGTCATTATGATATGTAATAACTATTCTCCAAGCCTGTGCAATCATCATCAGTAAGTCTAGATTTACTAATAATAATGGTAAGCAAATAATCCAACTTTTGATATGAGGAATACAGATCACCAATGTTATCATGTGTTACCTTTAAATATACACAACATTTAGTACACTGTACAAGATACTTGTGCCTTAGGAAACCATTACTCTGCTGCAAAGGAGTAAAGAATTCTAAGAATAGTCAAAATCAGATACCACAGAATTCAAAGAAAATGGAAATAAACTTCTATGAGAAAAATCATATGAACAATATACACTAAATATTAAATTAATTACAGTAAAGTCGTTGCTCTGATTGTACAAGTTGTGAAAGTCACACAAAAGCTGGAATTCCTTTACATCTCATATAAATGCATGCAGTAGCTTCTTCTCACAATTGCTCACAGTCACACCTCTTTAGGCAATGCTATTAAAGATCCTGCATGTTTAAGATATGCTTTGTGGAGCCCATCATGTGAGGGGAAGTTATGACTTTTTGAGTATAAATAATAGTTACTTCACATTGGTGATTGTTTTGAACTGAAAACTGAATTTGGACCCAGCATATCTCAATACTTCTTCAGAAAACGTATTGGATGGTAATTTTTTTTGTTCTCTTCAACTGTGGGGCAACTTAGTGGCTCAGTAGTTTTAAGACTTGTACCTCACAGCTCCAGTGTTTGGAGTTCAGTCCTGGTCTCTGGACACTGTGCAGATTTTGCATGCTCTTCCTTTGCCTGTGTGAATTTTCTCTGGGTGCTTCCACCCTCCTCCCAAAAACATGCTGGTTGATTGGCTTGAATGACATTTCCATATATACTGCATTTACCCTTGCCCTTTTGGCCTGTGTCATGGTTGAAAAAGGTTCATGATGACCAGTTTTCTTAACTAGTTAAGTTTATAAGTCAAAAATTAAATTAGATGACTGAGAAATAGTTTCTGAACATGATTTACATCCTGATGTGTAAAGAGGGAGAAAAAATTGCCAATGAATTCTTAATTTTTCCATTTAGGTCTTTACTACATCTTCACAACTGAATGGGCAGTTTAAATTATTTTGCTGTAAACATATATATCAGTGCCTTGTTTTATTAGCTGGATGCAGGCCTAGCAATAATTTCATAGACACATATATGTTAAGGAACTGCTCTCCACCTTAAGTTTTAAAGTTATTCCAAGTCTAGTAATCCCTTTTAGAAATTAACTGTTTAAAGGAAACACTAAACTCCATTTTGTTAACCTTATCTTAGAATTATTTTTTGCCCTATAAAATCACCTAAATATTGTTTAATCTTCAGAAACCCTCAAGTATCTTTCTTTTTTGTTTTTTCTTTTCACTTGTTTCACAGATTATGAAGTTTCCCTTCCCTCTTTCCTGTTCAGATCTCATGCTATTTCAGAAAGGAATTTGTCACAGCCTACATGATTGTTGACAATGGAGAACACTAGACTGCTTATAAATGCAAATGAGAGTAACAAGTGGTTAACTGTTAGTGCCACTAATTAAGATAAAGACAAAAAGCTTTTCATTATCGTTGAACATGACATTAATTAGAAAAATTCGTAACACTGAATGTGTACAATGCTCTTCAAATGTGCAACAGTGAGGGACATGAACTTTTTAAGACTCAGAATGAGGAGCATTCCTCATAATAAGGTCACTTGAGAGGTATGAGTAACAATATTGGGTTTTCTACCCATTATTTTTAAATTTGCCCTGTTTATTGAGAAAAGAAATTGAAAGCTGTAGTTGAGATGGTCTGCAGCAGCTCCTAGATGCTATGTTACTACTGTAACATTCTGAGATCTGTACAAAAACATTGATATGCTCCAGTGTTCACCATTAGACACTAGACAGTAGAGATCTGGCAATTTTAGTGGTAGTCACCATCCACAAGTTTATGTTATGAGACTTACCAAAGTGAAATTGAAACAATTTTTCTAAAGACTTAGTTGTTGATGGTATATTTTCAAAAATTACAGATATGAGTTATTCTGCAATACTGCTTAAAAAAAGATAAATCCTCTCCTTTGTAGACTGGTTAATGTTGCTTTTATCTCTTTAACTATAACATTAGCTTAAGTGGCAAATCCACAGGCAGCTCTCATTGGCTTTGCTAACTAATGAAGTGAAAGAGCAAAGATGACAACTTTCACACTCTGTAAGTATGAGGAGGATAGGTGCATAGATTTTTTTAAGAACTGCAGCACTTGGTAAACCATCGTCTTTCATCCCGTTTTATAAAAATGATGTAACTGGATTAAGCAAAGGTTTTACAAGCTGAAAGTAAGTACAAGTCAGAGTAATTCAGTTAAACAAAAGCACTGACCTTGCTTTTGCAAACCATCTGATAAGCCAATGTCTCGCAGAGCTGTCACTAAGAGAAGGAGAAATAAACTGTTTTATATTGTTTAGGCTGTGTTATATCTTGTTATATCGTGGAAACCCAATCACCATTCTGGGAGGAGGACAGATAAATTGAAAATCAAAATCACATCTGTATGGTAGTTATCACAATAATCATTTTGGGTCTAAGAAATTAAAATTAATTAAACACTTTTATTGATTTTGATGTATTAGTAGTGAATAGAATATTAGAATAGAATTAATTTTTTTCACTTTTATGGTAGATTTTCTTGTAGTAATCCATAATGGACTGATAGTTTTGATGCATATATCTCTGTAAATAACATAATTATTAAGTAGGTCTGTCAGAACTTTAGCGAAAATACCTGCTGTTATCTGTGGTGAGTAAGAGTGACAGAAATTGATAGAAATCCCCCAGTTTATAGTGAGAGGTTGTAGACTTATTTTTGCATTGCGTAGAATTTTAAGACTTCTGATACTTCTG
Organism: Protopterus annectens; assembly: GCF_019279795.1. Taxonomy (NCBI): domain Eukaryota; kingdom Metazoa; phylum Chordata; order Ceratodontiformes; family Protopteridae; genus Protopterus; species Protopterus annectens. Next base: position 1,574,223,561 of record NC_056737.1, read on the forward strand.
AGTAACTTAACAAAAGGTGAAGATATCTTATTAAAGCTCTCCAAAATATGAGCAGTCCTTTGCAGTCAGATCTACTCAGATGGGTGGCGTATCATTTGGTTGTATTCCAGGGCTCTGCAGGTATTGACACTTTTATTGTTATTTCCATTCTGCCAAATCATATTAAAGTTTTCTAGAAAGGCCATCTCAGAAGTATGATCAGCTTCAGACCAGGAGACTGTAGAGTTTACTAGTCTGGGAACATAGTCTGGTTTAAGAGACATGTTGGTAACACAATGTGTTTTATTACCACTTGTGTGGACAAATACTACAATGGTCTGTCTGCTTAACTGGATCAGGAGATTTATTTATACCTACTTTAGAAGTAGTGAGACTGCTAACTACACTGGCTACTTCTTCATCCCTTTTAAAAGGTCTATTTTTTCTGCAGACCGTATAACCTGGCATATTCATTGTCTATATTTGAATACGCAGCTTGTGCCTGATTTCAAACATTTCACTAAGGTGTGGATTTATGGCCACAATTAGAAATCTGCTGTTTGTTACAGTGGCTAATTTGATTTAAATGAAGTAGTCTGATTACAACATCTGTTTTCAGGAAGTAACAAAGTACCAAGCTGTTACTATTTATGTTCAACAAAATAGTGTCTGATCCATGGTTGGGCCCAAGCCACTTTGGATGTCAGAGAATATGAAACATTGCACAAAGTAACTAGAAAGTTGACTGTGTACAGTTGTTTATTGAACTGTTTTCGTAGGATCAGACAGAAGGTTGTTAGATGTTGTAGTGAGCACTCAACCAAAGAATTACATATAGTGAAATCAAAAGGTTAAATACACAACAGTCTGAGACTCTGAGGACAGCTGTGAAGATGCTTAGTTATTTAAGGGTCCTCTATTTACTAAGGTTCTTACCTGTTTCCAATAATTGTTAGGGTTGCCAGCAGTAGAACCCCTCAGCTCAGCAATGCATTTCTGGCTTTCTTTACTGCAGATGTGCATTTATTTCTGCGGGTTCTATAACGTTGTAAAGCAGCTTTAGATGTGTTTTTATCTATTTTCTCCATCAACATCAGCAGCAGTCACCTTTTTCCCCCATTTTCTACATGGGGTTGGGGTATCATGTTAACTGTCACCATCTCTCTCGATTCAATGCCACACTCCTGTCTTCTTTGACACTCATGCTTGACTGTCAGAGATCTTCTTTCACACAATCCATCTACCTCTTTGCTGGATGTCCTTGTTTCCTCTTACCTTCTTCCTGTCTGTCCCAAATCTTCTTCACCAGATTGGTGTCTGCTTTTCTGCACATGTGTCTGAACCACCGTAATTTATTCTCTTTGATCTTTTCTGCAGCTGGAGCTACTTTAGTTTCTGCTCTTATGTCCTCATTTCTTCATCTGTCCCACAGTGTACATCCAACCACCCTTCTCAGGCACTTCATTTCCATCACCTCTAGCTTCTTCATCTGCTCTGCCTTTACTGCCCAGGTTTCTAGTACTGATCAAACCACTGTTTTGTGTACCTTATTTTTCAGCTTCTTTGGCATTCTTCTGCCATATAATACACCCGAGACTCTATGCCAGTTAGCTGCAGTCCCTCTCATTCTAGCTTTGACCTCTTCATTCAGACTTCCCTTCTTCTCAACCACCCCTCCCAGATACTTGAAGCTATTTACCTGTTCCACTATCTTCCCTTCTATCTCAGTTCTCAGCTTCTGATTTGCCCAGTTTGCTGCCATTACCACTGTTTTATCTGTGCTTAGTTTCATCCCATGTGCCTTCAGCTTTGTATTCCATTCCAATATCCTTTGCTGAAGTTCTTGCACAGAATCTGCCTGTAGTGCCACATCATCTGCATAGAGCAACTTTGTTGATCTGTCCCTTCCAACCTGTTAACTAATGTAATCTATCACTAGTATGAACAGCAGTGGGCTCAGAGGTGAACCCTGATGTACACCCACTCCAATTGGGAGCCTCTCTGTGAGGCCAAACACTGTTCATACTTGAGTCATTGGGTCCTTTAACATAGCCTGTACTAATTCTACCAGTGTTTCTGAGACTTTGAACCACCACAGTACTGCTCAGATCATCTTTTTTTGGACCTTATCGTATGCTTCCTCCAAGTCTAGAAATGCTCAGTTGAACTCTTTCCTCATCTCTAGCTTCTTCTTAACTATCTGTCTCACTGCAAACATTGGGTCAGTTGTGCTGCATCCTGATATGAATCTGAACTGCTCATCTCCCATCTTACATTCTACTACTCCACATATACATTTATCAATCATCCTCTGGATGTCCCCTTTGTTCTTGTACACTAGCACAAGTATGCTTATTCTCCAGTCATCTGGGATATGCCTTCCTCTCCACACTGCTATGAGTACTCTCAGGAGCCATTTCTCCTCTATCTCACCCAGCATCTTTAGCATATTTGCTGTGACCTCATCTGAGCCTGCTGCTTTCCCTGACTTCATGTTCCTTAGTGCTGTTCTTTCAAGGTTGCCTCTACTTCTGTCATTGTAGGCTGTTTCTGGGGCAGTACAACTTCTCTTGGGTTTTCTTCATTCAGAAGCTGCTAGAAATACTCCTTCCATCTGCCTTTAATGTCCTGTGGACTGGTGACCAGTCTGCTGCTGATATCCCTTATGAAAGGTGTCTGACTATCTTCTTTATCTTTCTGCCTTTGTCTTGAAATCTGATATAGTTTCTTTGTGCCACCTATTGAGTCACTTTCCAGAAGTTGGTAGAGTGCCTCCAATGCCCTGTTCTTTGCTATTGAAACTCCATTCTTAGCTTTTTTTTTTAGCCAACTAATATTCCTTCCTAGCTTGGTCGCTCTTTTCTATCTCTCACTTTTTCCTGCACACCTTCTTTCTTTTGATAACTTCCTGGACTTCTACATTCTACCACCATCTTTCCTTATGTACCTTATTTCCACATATCTGTTCTGTAGTCCTCACACATACTGTTTTGAGGTGCTGCCATTCTTCTTCAACTCCACCTGTTTCCTCCTCTTCTTGGGGTGGCTAGAGCTCTGAGTAATTCCTTGAACTATTACTTTCTATCCAGTCAACTTCCAGGTCTTCAGCCTGGTCTCTGTTGACCTTAGAGCCTTCTCTGACCACTTCTTGCAGCTGATTGTGGCAACCAGTGGTTTATGCTGTGGGATGACTGTTTCACTGGGGGTGACTTTGCAATCATTGATTCTACTCCATTGCCTTTTCCTTACTAGGAGGAAGTCTACCTGAGTTGCATATTAACCACTCTTGTATGTGATCTTGTGACTCTTTCTGAACCGTGTGTTGGCTACTATCAAGCCATTTGCCAGACAGAAGTCTAGAATGGCCTCTCTTTCTTTATTCCTGTTGCCTCACATGTGGACCTAGGCAGTTCTCATATCCTGTTCTGTCTATCCCAATATGTGCATTCAAGTCACCCAGTATGGCCTAAGTTCATGTTGTCCTGCTTTATCTAGCAGGTCCTGCAACTGCTGTGTAAATGCACTCTTTTCCTCACAATCACAACCCTGCTGTGGAGCATAGGCTCAGATTATGAATACTGCCCTGTCATTACACTGCAGTCTGATTGCCATGAGTCTGCCACTAATTCTAATGATATTCCTCACTGCCTTTGAAGTCTCTCTCTCATCAGACTCTGGATCCCAAGCTTTGCTGCCCTTTGATCTTGTCTTTTGGATTCATAGGATATCCAATCTCCTCCGTATCTTTGTCATCCACTTCCAAGCTGCATCGTGTCAGTGAACCTACATTGAGTGTAGCAATTCTCAGTTCAGGCAACTAGACACCGGCCAGCCAGTAGCTTATTGACTCAGGGCTGCTGGGCTTTATGGCATGCACACACAGTGGCACATACACCCCTCCCACCTTTAGCATAGGTCCCAGGTGTTTTTCGGATCCTCAACCCAACTACCCTGGACCATTTTGTTGGCATTAGTCATCATTACCGAATCACCTAGAGCCATAGTTTACGCCATCAAGTGGCTAGGCCTGCCATGGCATGCAATCTGCACAACTCTTCCTCCTATAGGGTACCATGTAGAGTCTGTGCTGCTGCCCACAGCTCCATTCATTGGTGAGTTTGAGATGGAAACAATTAGCATTTTTTTGGCGGTAGGAGGAAACCCACAGGGACACAGGGAAAACATGCAAACTCCAAACAGGCATTGGTTGGAGGTCAGGATTGAACCTTGTACCTTGTGAATGGGAGGTGAAAACCTTAACCATTATGGCAACTGGTCACTTCAATGCATTTTCTCCATGTAGAACTTGTAATCAAAGTCAAATCAATCTGAAGCGTTGCCCCCTGACTCTGATTTTCATTATGATGTTATATGTGTTATCAGTCATAGAAATATGTTAAAATATAAGTGGCAATTTAAGATTTGCTCAGCTACCTTACCTCAGTTCTGAAATGTCTGAACAAAAAAAATACATGTATCATGCACCTTACAGTACTAGTTTTTGGAAGTTATTATTGTAGACAATGCATCCATGTTGTTTAGGTAGGTGAGTAGGCATTTAATGAACCCAGTATAATGCCTGCCACCCTGATGTTTTATGGGCAGCAAGTTAGGATCCGATAAAGGGTAGTAAATTTAATTTTTTTACTTACTAAGCTTAGGGAATAAGGAGGTAACTTGGTAGATGTCACTTAAAAAGATGTACATTTGTACAGGGCACATGGTTTCTACCATAAATGGAGACAACCCATTAGTCGTTTCCCCAGTAAGGCGCAAGGTTTTGATTCATAGGTTCATAGGTTCATAGGTAGGTACTAGGCTATCGGCCCAAGGACCTAAGTAAGCCTAGCCAACAAGGTTCCCAGGCTTATGCCACCCAAGAAAGTTATTTTCCTGTGCCCCTGTTGAGCAGAGCCACCGAAGTGATCCCCGGGGTGTATTTCCTATTTCCCATCCACATATCAAAATTTTTCTTGAAGAGTGCTAATGAGGAACTTTGCTTGACATAGATGGGTAGCTTGTTCCAGAGTATGGGAAGTCTCTGAGACAGGAATCTATCCCTCCAGCATGTCCTGTTTATTGTGGTGACAAGGTTTAGGTCCCTAGAGTGTGTAGCTCGGAGGAATTGGGATTTCCTTAGGTATAGCATGTCCAACAGCTCTGGGTTTGACATAGATTTATATGTTAGGCAGAGATCACCTCGGAGTATGCGATATGCTACAGAGTAAAGCTGGAGTTTTTTGAGACGGTCAGTGTAGGTCATGTGTTTGAGGCCAGTAATCCTCTTTTTGAGGTACTTCTGTGGCCTTTCCAGCTGCTGCAGATGTCTTGTGAGGTACATTTCAAAAGGAGCGTTGTACTCTATAATGGGTCTAATGAGTGTCAAGTAGAGGGGAACAATGACGTCTTTTTTCCTAGATGAGAACCCTTTGTGATGAGGTGTGCCACCTAGAAGGATTTCCTGACTACTGTGATGATGTGATTATCAAAGGAGAGGCTACTGTCCACCTGGGTCTCCAGGTGTCTTATCATACATTCAGTGTTAAAGTAGACTGCCGCCTATGTGGTAGTTCATGGGTACAGAGTTTTTACCAAAGGGGATAAAAATGCACTTTTTTGCATTGAGCTTGAGGCCATGGCTCTGACACCAGGCATCTGTCTCAGTGAGGCCCTTCTGTAGGATGTCCACATCATTTGGGGACTCAACTATGGCTCCTAGTTTGCAGTCATCTGTGAACTTCATTAGCCAAAGGCCATCTGTGTTAGCCTGTACTTCAGAGAAGTAGATACCAAACAGGAGAGGTCCCAAGAATGAACCCTGTGGTACTCCACTTGTCACTGGTTTGAAGTCAGACTTGGAGTCTGCAACTTTTACAGTGTGAGTTCTGTCAATGAGCCAATTGGCAAACCACCTTGTGATGTAGGGATTTATACCTAGTTACTGAGTTTAGCTATAATTCCAGAATGGGGAATGGTGTTGAAAGCCTTAGTGAGGTCAAGATAGGCTATGTGAACCACCTTATCCTCATCTACATCTTTGGTAACTGTCTCAAAGAAGTCGATCAGGTTCAGAAGGCATGATCTGCTTTTCACAAACCTGAACTGGGTGGGGTCCAGAGTTTGAAGGTTACCAATGTCTTTGTTTATGAGTTCCATGATGATGCATTTCATGGTCTTGTAGACCAGGCTAATAGGGCGATAGTTCCCAGGATCAGTGGTGGCTCCCCCTTTTTGAAGTGGGATAACTGTTGCTGTCCGCCATTTAGTGGGCACAAAGCCTGATGTGAGACTATGATTGAACATGGTGCTTAGGTGGGGATCGAGTTCATTCTGAAGTTCATGTAAAACGCAGCCTGGGATGTTGTTGGGTCCCATGGATACTGTGTTTTGGGCTTTAGAGAGTGCAGCTTTTACCTGTGTAGTTGTGATTACAGGGACTCTGCATTCTTCCTGTATAGATATGCACCCTTTAGGGGGTGAGAAGGGGGTGAAGTTAGCACTGAACCTATCAGCCAGGACGTTGGCAATAGTTAGTTCTGTAATTTTCATGCCGTTGTGCTGTAACTCAGAGCAGATCTGGGTGTTGCCATTGAGAATCTTGGCATAGCTATAGAATGCTTTGTGGTTGTTCCTAGAATCAGTGGTGATTTTGTTTTTGTAGCTAGCTTTGGAGGATCTTATAAGTGATCCCAGCTTCTTACTGAGGCTGACCAGGGAACTCCTCCACTCATGGGATTTTACTCTCTTTTGCAACAGTTTCTTCCTTCTGTTGTAGAGCTTCTTTATGGCAGGAGACCACCAGATTGGCTTCCTTTTTTGGAGGATAGCGTCTTGGTTCTGTTTGGGATAGCATGATCCATACACTCGTGTAAGTGCTTATAGAGTGCATCTGTGTAGGATTCAGCAGTCGTAACTGTATTGTCCATCTGCATGGGTGTCATGAAGTTCGCCACTTCTGTCTTAAGAAGCATGAAGTTGGCTTTGGAGAAATATTTTACCATGATTTCCTTAATAGGAGGTGGGGGCGGGATGTGGATATCTAGCGTGATTAGCTTATGGTCGGATCTGACCAACGAGGAGTTGACTTCAGTGTGGAACACCAGTCACTCATGTTGGTAATGACAAGGTCTAGTATATTGTTGCCTCTGGTGGGGGTGTGGATAAGTTGATCCAGGGCATTGGAATTTATGAATTCCAGAAAGCGTTGAGTGAAGGAGGTGGTACATGAGTAGTTTTCCAAGTTTATGGTGGGGTAGTTGAAATTGCCCATTATTAGGGTGTTTGGTTGAACCCTAATATTTTCCAGTATATCAAGAAAAGAGGAGTGGGAATCCTGGGGCATGGTGGGGGATCTGTAGCAAGCTACAGTTTTGATTGCAGTTTTGCCCAGAATTAGTTGCACTTGCATAACCTTGGATGCATTATGCTGAGCAGCTAGCCTGGAGGTGTGGATATCCTTAATGAATATGGACACACCTCCGCCTTTGATGTTCCAGTCCAGGTTAGGTGGCCGAAAAGTATGGTATGAGTTATAGCTTGGTAATGCAGAGGTGGTCTCTGGAGCCTTGAGCCAGATCTTAGTCACTGCACAGATATCGATGTTCTCCATTTTAAGGAGTGTCTGGAGGGAGTGCATTTTGAGGTTTAGACTTCTAGCATTGAGTAGCATTACCCTCAGTTTATGCTTGCCTGTTCCTGTTACTGTGGTGAATTTGTCATTTGAACCTTGCCTAATGGATGACAAGTACAAGATATGGTAAGGTGTTTATTTTCATTAATGTTAAGTGCTACTATCAGGATTTCCCTAATTCTCTTCCCTTCGATAACAGGATCTTATCTATGGATTAACAGTTTCTGTCTGTAAACGATATTTCAATGATAATGGGAGGTACCAGAAGTCTAGAAGAATGGATAGCATACAAACAGTAGTGTGATTTCTGGAGAAATAAGTAATATTCATTAACTGGGTAAGCCCACAGGGCACATTGTTCCATTTTGGGGGAGACCAAGGATGAATGTCTGGTTAAGTGATTAGCCCAGAGTCACACAGCAGAGAAATCGGGGGTGTGAGAATCAGACCTGGGAGAACTGAAGGGTTTAGGTCTAGAAGCACATAATCTTAAACCACTGTTCTATGATTATTATGCATTAATAAATGTTGGGTTAAACAGCTGCCATCTGTGGCACATGACGGGTACCATTCCCTATTCACAGTTTAGCCATTTAGTGAGGACTACTTGTAAGTAAGAGCTTAAGAAAAGTTGTTCTAGAGAACCAACCATAATGTTTTTACTATAGTTGTATCCAAAGATAATTATGGTTAAGAAATTAGGTAAATGAGAATGGTGCTAACCCTGTATTTTCACAAAATAAAAATATCTGCAGACAGAAGATATATTAGTAATGTTACTAAAACTAATGAGGCTAATGTTCTTCTGACAGCTGTTATGAATGTTATCAGAGACAGCTGGGATATAACATGCATACCTCTCAACTGCCGCTGATTTTCAGGAATGTCCCTGATTTTGACACAAATTGTAGCTCTGTCTCTCTTAATCCCTTCTAAAACTGGTGACTTTTGGAGACATGATGGTGAGTTACTCTTAATAAATAATAACAATAATTAGATTTATGGACTTATTTTACTTCAGGAAATGCATATTAATTCACATTATCTTATTCTGTTAACATCACAAGTTAACAGTACTAATATTTTAAAAAGTGTCCCTGACTGTCCCTGATTATTTCTGGATTTGTCCCTGATTCTGTTGAGATTTGTCCCTATTTATTTGAGAACTATGTGAAGTAATACACATTTATTTCTAATAAAAGAGCAAATAATTTGAAACAGACTTTTAATTGTAATATTGTACAAAAGAGTATTGGTTTTAAAAGAGGCACAGTTATATGTTGTACTTGTTCCAAGTGCTATTTTTTTGTATGAGACTGATTTGTTTATTGATCCAGAAACTAGTGTTAAAAATTATTGTAGACAGTATGCTTACTGTAAGACTACATTTTGGTATGTTCATACTTCTCAACTGTCTAGATTTTTACAGACTGTCCAGTTTTTGCCTCATGTTTTTGGTCTGTTCCTCCTAAACTTTGTGGATTTCTTGCAAATCACTGAGAATGAAGTCACTAAATAATGAAATGCATTTGAGTTTCAGACTTCATGTGCTTCAAAAATACATGCTAATGCAAAACATGTTATTCTGTCAACTTTCAAAGTTTGTAAGAGCAATATTCAAAATCTGTCCCTGATTTTGGGCCTTAGGTCCCCCCCCCCAACACACACACACACACACATATTATTTTTGGCTTTGTCCAGAATTCTTGTGCTAAGAGGTTGATAAGTATGTATATGTTGCAATATGGGTATGTCAAGTATGCTGTACTGGAAAATAGAAAGAAGCTTTCATGTAAGAGTAAAGTAAATGTTCTGACAACTAAGAATAACTGTTAAAATGCTGTTGCAAATCACTGTAAAGAAAGTGACTATGTGAACAATTTCAAGTTCCAGGTTTTACAGGTTTTAGAGGAAGATTATACAAATATTTTATTAAGATGTGAATTTAAATGTTAGTTATGGTATAACACCATTAACAGTTGTGGTTTGAGTGAGGGTATTAATATAAAATACGCCCTCAGTTTAAAATAATGGAAGTTTTAACATTTTAATATTTTTATGTCTGTGTGCTCATTGAATATGCAACCTTTATTAATTAACTTTGTGTGTTGATTGGCTGGTCCATTGTGGTTGTATATTTATATTTAAGACTGGCATTTTCATATATGCATTCTTAATGTGATAAAAAGTGATCATGGCAGCTTGTTTGTAAGATATTTTAAGCCTACATTAATATATTGCATTTTTGTGTATTTGTTATAGTTTGTCATACTTTGAGTGTCGGTTTAAATCTTAATTATTGTTGTAAGTAGTAAAATGGTTCACAGCTGTGTTAAGGTATGTAAACTAAGTCAGGAGAAGAGACATGAGACAATGGAGAAGTAGAGTATGAATGTGAGATTTGGGTTAGTAAAGATACAGAGAGTACTTACAGTATATGATGTTCATTTACTGTGAAGACAACTGGTGCTAGATGGAAGCAGTATGGCAGACCAGTAATTAGGAAGGAGGAATATACCAGTCTATATCGCATTAGAACTGGGTGAATACTGTCTAAGAAAAGGTGTGCAAAGCTAGAGGGAAAGGTAGCAGACACAGCAGAAATATTTAGACAGAAGCTGCGTAGTGAGGAAGCAAATAGCAAATCTAATGTTATGTAGTCAGGAACTGGTTGGTTAAGACCAAATGGTAAGAAGTGAAAGAAGTAGATGATGGTACAAGGAATAGAAGGCTTGCTTGCATCAGTCTTTTGGGAATAAATAATGGTTCTTATTGGAGTCAAACAAAAATCTGAGTAAAAGGGAAAGAAGTACAAATATGGAATAAACAGCTATGATTTCAGAATTTTGGTAAAATTATAAGCTTTGCTTCAGAAATAGTAACAGAAATGTGAGGGTAATAAAGTTCTGCTTCGGGGTACAAAAACAGCAAATATATTTACTGGAGTAAGTCCACAATGTGGGAGAACTTCAGTATCAAAAACAAGGGCCTGTAGAGGGTCTTCTACATAAGCCCAAGAGACATTTGTTGGAGTCACAGATCCTCTCTGCCACTCCCTCATTTAGGCAAGTGCTCTAACTCCTAACTCACTTAACTAAGCATCCTTCACAAAGCCTAATGCTTTCTATCCCTACCAGAACCCTGATCCGAACCTTAAAATCTCATACCCAGTTCTTAACCTTAAAGTCCCCTATCACTTCCTAAACCTAAAATCCCCTTCCCTCTCTCTAACTCCAAACTCCATGATCACTCCCTAAACCTAAAATCACCTTCACCTTCCCTAACCCTAAAGTCCATGATTGCTCTCTAAACCCAAATTCCCCATTCCCCTTCCTAACCTTAAAGTCGTGACTAAACCTAATAACCCCTTCTCCCTCCCTAACCTTAAAGTTCTTGATTGCTCCATACTATACTTCCCTTCCCCCTTCCTAAACCTAACATCACTGTCCCCTCTCCCTTCCCTACTTAGTCTTCCTGTCCCTTCATCCTCAAGGACACAAGCAGTTCATATGCAGCTGCTGCTTGACTGAACTCGTATTCAAGTTTGAGCATGAGCAGCTGCATTGCACGAGCTAAAAGCTGTTCAAGTCCCTGGCTGCAAGGTAATGGAACTTGAAATGTTGGGCTTGAGCAGCTGTAGTCTTCCCCCCTCTAGATCTGACTTCATAATATTTGTATGGTAACATTACATAGCTTTGCAAGCTTTGAAAGAAACATAAAATCCTTCTGATCAGCACTCTGTTTACACTTCAAGAAAAGAAAGAAGAACTTAAACTTAAGGAACAGATAATTTCAGTGGCTATGCAACCACAAATATTTGCAATAAGTCATCTTAGTAACTAGGATTTCACACTGATTGACTATAAGTAAGTATATTGTCTGTCATTTGTTTTAATTTACTAGTATTTAGGTCATTTTAAAAGCTAAACGTTGTTGTTTTCCTCTCACTCTCCATCCTCCACTGCTACTCATTTGTTACCCACCATAGCTTGTCCTTAGGGTTGAAATAAAATAAAACTGCACTTTGCAAAAAAAAAAGAAAAAGAAAAAGAAATGAGGAGAACATGTATTTATTTTATTATTTATTTACTGACATTTGATTACTGGATTATTTCAGTGGAAGCCCAGGGACAAAAGCTCCAAAGTATTACAAAACATTTTAAGAACAATATTTTATTCAGTCTTTAAAAATAATACAAAAAACAAATACAGTTTAAGTAATTATATAAAATTAGGCATAGTATGAAAACATGACAATGGTTTAACACTTTGAGAAACTTTAACCAGTCTAACGAGAAATTAAAGGTAAGTAAGTATAATACAAACAGGAATTGCAGAACAGTGTGTGAAAAGCATGCTTACAGTATATTTAGAGAGGACAGGGGGAGAGAAATTGATAGAAGTGAGGAAGTGAATGAAGATGGAAGGGTAAGGAGATACAAGGTATAAATAGGTATTCAGTCACATTTAGGGATATAGTTTTCCTTGGTGCTGAGCAAGAATAGAGTCCGCTTTTGGCTAGGAAGTATTTCAGAATGGTTTTTAAGGATGGGAGGAAGGGTATTGACCTGATGGGTATAGACTGATATAAAGAAAAGAAAGAGAAAGAAAGAAAGAAATGGTGTATACCTGTTAATGAGGGCTCTAGGATGATTGGATGCAAGTGTGTACAGTCACACCCATACAAATCAAATTGATCGAAACAAGTCTTCACAACTTATGAAAAAGTTTTTGCAAGAGGGTACATCCTCTATATTTTGTTATGCTGTGCACCAAATATATAATCATCTCCAAGTTTGCTGAACCTTTGGGGAATAGAAATCTCCCATTTATGGTAAACTAGCCACATAAATGAATCCCATCCATGTGTACCAAAATCAAGTTTTGCATACTTTCATCTCACCTGAACATCTGTCTACAAATAATGAATGCTCAATCATACAGAGCTGCCTCTGTGCACCCCCAAAAGATTCATTATATTCTGCGGCTAACAGGGCTCCCTGTAAAATGACAATGAACATCACAAAGTTCCTGCATTAGAAGATAACATTTAGGTTCTTTTTCAACAGTGACTTGCAGGCTGTGAATCCTTTTATCAGACCTTTTAAATTGATGTATTGCATGGTGCAGTAAAATGGGGTTACAGTCCTGTGGGGAATTATTTTGCACTTGTATAACTTTCTGCATTTTTTCATGTGTTATTTTCCATTATACAATGACCCCCAATTAATATTCCAAAACGTGCATGCTGATTGGTCAGCGTGCATATTGTAAATCAGACTTATACTAATGGAAAAAGGTCCGGTCGCCCAGACTTTTTCCATTAGTATGTCTTTTTTTTTACAACAATGGAGAACGCAAGATCTCCGTTGCTGTTTAGACACTGTCTCGCTATGTTAAAGAAGTTTAACATAGCGAGACAGCATTAAAAAAAAGCAACGGAGATTCTCTGTTGCTTTTTTTAAAGCTGTCTCACTATGTTAAACTCCTTTAACATAACGAGACAGTTTGTAAAAAGCAACGGAGATCTTGCTTTCTCCTTTGCTTCCACCCACAGCTCTGATGTACTGCGTAAGCATACGTATGTGCAGTACATCAGAACTGCCACAGAATAGCAGACAGCTGTGGAAGGGCAGCAAGGAGGCATTATACATTGCCATTATTTAAGAAAAGTAAGTACTTTTTTTCTTAAATAATGTCATTGTATAATAGCAATAACCCACTTCTGGGTGTAGGTAATGCTGGATTTACCCACGGTTGTCTTTGTTTGGCCACTCGGGCTTCGCCCTCGTGACCAAACCACACCAACCATGGGTAAATCCAGTATTACCCACATCCAGGCATGGGTTATTGCTATAACATTCTGAAGAACAGCATGCTGCTTTTTCAAACTCTTGCACTTCACATTTTGTAAAGCCCAAAGAATCTTCATAAAGTGTTAGGCAATTGTAATGATATTTTCATGTGCATCAGTTTCCTAATCTGCCTAGATAGCTGTTGGCATCATTTTATTCCAAAAGTAGCTCTTCTTATGAAGCTGTGCTGTACTTTGCTATGGCTACAGACATATGTTTATTCATCTAATAAGACAAAATGTTTTGTTTTCAGCTTTATCTGTCAACTCATCTGTGACAGTCAGAGACTTCAGATGCTGCCAACAATTCTGAAGTGTCTTTATACCTCTCAGCTGTCTAGATTTTTGCAGAATGTCCAGATTTTTATATCTTATTTTTGGTGTGTTTTTCATAAAAATGTAGTTTTCTATCAAGTAATTGAGCACTAAAGTCACTAACGTATAGCATACATTTGAGTTTCAAACTTAAATTCCTTTAGAAAATGCATTTTTAATGCAAAACATATTATTCTAGCCACTTTATAAGTTCATAAGGGCAACATTTAAAAATTGTCCCTAATTTCTGGCCTTTGTCACCCCATTATTTTTGGCTTTGTTTAGATTTCTTGTGCTTAGAGGTTGAGAGGTATATGTTTCTTCATAAATCTTCTTTCAACACCTTTGGCATGGCCTCCTTTGAATTCACACTTCCCTTCATATTCCTAAATATTACAATGATCATGTAGCCAGTAAGATGTCCATAGTTCTAGGGCCTTATCAAACTCTATGATCTTCTCTTAATATGAGAATTGTGTGGGAACATATCAAGTTGGACAACAAGGTAGTGGTCTGTTATACCAACCAACAGGTAGGTACTAAATCCTGTGAGTTTCCAGTTAACCATTGTAGAACTAGTAATGGGCTTTATCTTATAGTTTAGTGGGTTTTATCTTATAGTTTAGCAAAAGAGAAGCCATTAACATACTGAAAACATGCTCTTGTCTTGTATTCTTTCTGCTTGATTTCATATGTGATGCAGAAAGTCAGAATCAATGTTCAGAATATTCTGAACAGATTCAAGTTACTGTTGTCAACCAGAGGCAGAGAGCTTTGTTTCCAAATGCATTATCATCATCACAAAATTCTGCTTATGACCATGGTGGAGGGAGTATTGCTGAGAATGAGTGAGCTTTCTGGAAAAGTATGACCTGAAGTTGTTGTTTTCATTTGGTCTTCAACCTGTGGGACACGGATTCGGGATGGATCCGACTGAGCTGCATTTCTCCAGCATCGGATCCGAGCTCCAAGCTCCTCCTTTACCTATAATGCCCCTGTATCCTTCCTCCCTTCAATCTTGTTTGCCGTGCTCATAGCTAGTATCGTGGCCCTCCAGGCTTTTTTGGGTAAGTGATTTGTATTTCTAAAGCTATCTTTGACCTTTTTCTCATCTTTTCCATCCCTTCACTTCGCACTCAGGCATCGGTTTATATAACAAAAAATAAATAAATAAATAAAAACGTATTCCCATTTCTCCCACTCTATCCTTTCCTTAGAGCATGTGTGTGCGCACGCGTGTGTGTGTGTGTGTGTGTGTGTGTGTGTGTGTGTGTGTGTGTGTGTGTGTGTGTGTGTGTGTGTGTGTGACTGCTGGTAGGTTTTTCTCTCAAGACACCCAAACTGGGGTTTAAGTGGACAGAGTGTGACCATAAGCTTTCCCCCATGGATGGCCACACTCTGTGCACTGTGTGCTTAGGGGTCCAGCACCTTGGTTCCTCCTGTTCAATCTGCACAGCGTTTAATCCCCATGTATTGATTGACAGGAGGATTAAACTGATACTTAAGAGCCTCCTTCCACCTCCTACTGAGGAGGCCCAAGTTTCCTCTTCCACCGCTTCTGCAACTGCCTCCACCTTGGCCTCTGGGACTCAACATCCCACCAAGAGGACTGGGGACGGAGAGAAGAGCAAGCACCGGGATAGGCCAAGGAAACAGTCCCCCCGACCACTTCTTCAAGGTTGAGCCACTGGCAAAATCTCACCCAGGTCTTAGCTCTAGTTCCCCCTGGGCTCCATTTCCCTTGCTTCTCCATGGAGCTGGAGGTGTCTCAGAGCTGTTCCCCAGTGTCAGCTTCACCTCACTGCCTGTCTAGGCAAGTGTCAGTGGCCTGTTCCGCCAGATCCACCTGTAGCCTCTTCGAAGCCAAGGTGGACAGGATGATGCAGAGATTCATCTGCATGCAGATACAGATGGGAGTCTTGCCTGTCCCCTCCCTCTCTGGGATTGTGGCATGCAGTCTGCCTTCATCCCAATCACTCCTTCTGTGATCCTTACCCCAGTTTAAGAGTCCTTGAGTCCAAGGACCATTGCCTTCAGCAAGTCTGCTCCAACGAGCTCGGAAATGTCCAGCTCTTGGAGCCTTAGCCTTGATGCCAGATCCAAAGGGGTGGTTTTGGCTCCGAGTTTTTCAGAGCCATGCCTTCCACTTAGAGTCTTGACACTTGGAGATTCGGCTCTGGCTCTCTCATTGATCCAGAGGGATTACAGACCTGATTGTAGCCCCAGCCCCAGGGGTTCATTCTCCTTCTGTCTTCGATGTGGTGAAGAGGGTTCTCTCAGTTCCATCAAGACCCTTGACAGTTTTATCCTCAGAGTCCATCCTGGCTCCATCTGTCTCTGGCCCTGATTCCACCATCCTGCCCCCTCAGGGACAGCCTGCCACCTCTCCACCCCAGGGAGTTCCCCCACTGGAACAGCTTGATGTTTTTGAGTCCTCCCCAAAGACCCCCCCCCGAGGAGGTTCCTCAAAAACACGTGTAAAAGGAGACACTTAGACTTCCTGCTGGAGTCTCTCATGGAAGACACTGACTTGGAGGAGGGGGGAGGGCTCCCCCTCATCACCCCCAGAGGATGTCTCCTTTGGAGACATCATGGAGATCCTTTGTCAGCATGGGGGGTTGTCTGCCGAAAAACCCAGCCCTGTTGAGTCACTGTTCCTGGAGGCATTTGCTGCAGGACCCACTACATCCTGGGTGTCCCTTCCCATGGATCCCCTGGTGGATCTTATTACAGCTTGGGTGTGGAAGCAGCTCAACATGGTGGAGCCCATCCCCAAATATCCCAACAAGATCCTCAGTGCCCCTTCGGATAAACTTCACTGGTCTAAGGGATCCCCTGTCAATGCCATGGTGGTGATGGCAGCCACCAAGAAGTAACTAGCACAGGAGAGCTCCATGGTCCATCCACTGGACCGAGAGTCTAGGACCAGGGACCATTTTGGGAAGTGGGTTTATGCTTCAGCAACATTCTCTGTATGTGCACTAAACTACATGACACATGTCATCAGGCTCCAGCATGACCTGGTTAAGGAGATCTGCCCCAGGGTCCATGTTGTCAGAGGAAAAGAAGTTTTTTTTTCCTCCCAGATGGCCTCCACCTCCATCCTCAATGCCTCTATGTGGCTCCTATGTCATGCAAGTGAAGGAGCCGAGCATCCAGAGCAGGCATTGCCATCCAGCGGCAAGCCTGACTCCAACTTTGTACCTTTTTGAAGCCCATTAAGGTATCTTTTACGAATGCCCTGTATGATGATTCCACTCCTTTTGTGAAAACTGCACGTGACACTTTGGTCCAGAGTGAGAAGGATAGAAAGTCCCTGTCTGCTTTCAGAATCTGCTTCACGATTCCCCAGCGAACTTTTTCCAGGAATCAATTAGGGGCGAAGAAGATGTGGTTCCGGATGTCTCAGGGTTATTCCCAGGATGACCTCACAAAATCCACAATTCTACCATCAAACCACATTTTTATTGCAGCAAAGCTTTTGGGTAAACCACCTTTTCACAATGCTAATATCAGTACAAAATACATACATCACATCTAATTAAGAGCAGATGAGCATCACATGACCACAGCCAACTAATCACATAATATTCGTAATTAAAACTTCTCCAAAAATCTTTAAAAGAACATCCACATATATAAAGTACTATACATTTTGTTGTTGTATTTTGACTAAAATAGGTTTAATACTAACTAAATTATTAAGACTAGGCTCTGAGTCTGCACATAATCTAATGATCCATTCATATTCTTTACTTTCCAAATAATTATTTATATCACCACCTCTAATTCCTTTTTGTACAATGTCTATTACCCTAAATCTAAAGGAATGATCTATACCCTGGCATATAATATGCTTACACAATGCATTTTTATTAATATTTCTCCGAATATCTGACTTGTGCTCAATAATATCCTCCTTCAGTTTTCTAGTGATCTTACCTATGTAAAATGACGAGCACTTTATGCAGATAGCAAGATATACCATGTTTACACTGTTACAGGTAGCTGCACAGTGAAAATTAAACTGCTTGTTAGATACAGGGTGAATAAACCTATCATTGTCTCGCACAGCAATGTCATTACAACTGCAGGCCTTGCAGTTAAAAGTTCCATATTTTGTCCTTATTTTACATTTTCCATCATTCTTAAAATCTTTATAATACAACATCCTCTTCAGACTCCTTAGATTTCTGTAAGAAAAATAAGGTTTATCATCTATAATAGTCTGCAGGTCAGGTGACGCTAACAAAATAACCCAGTTCTTTTGTATGATTTTTTTAACATCATTGGTCCTTAAATTGTAAGTGGTTACATATCTAATTTTATCATGATGCAGTTTAGTTTGAGATGTAACACACTCATTTTCTATAAATATTGGTTTTAATGAATGTGCCCTATTTAACTTTACATCTTTTACAATTTTTAATACATGCCCAATTGTATCCACTTTTTATAAACTCATCAGCCATCTCATTTATCTGCTCAACAAATCTTATATCATCAGTATTTAATTTACTAGCCCTACTAAATTGGGCTTTCATAATCCCTGCAAAGATGTGAGGTGAGTGTAAACTCTGTCTATGCACATATCTGTTTGCATGCATGTTTGTCTTATGGATACCAGTTTCTATTTTATTAAATTTCTTTTCTAGATGTACAGCCAAGAATACAATATCATTAGCAGAACAAGTCATGTTAAATTTCAGAAAACATGTGGTACTGTTCAAATGTATTATATATTCAGACAGCTCACTTACAGTCCCATTCCAAATGAAGAAACAGTCATCCACAAATCTCAAATATAGCTCAATATTCCTATTTAAAAAATTAATATCACTATGAATGTATTTTTTCTCCCATTGATGAAGGACAAGGTTGGCATAAGTATTTGCCACTGGTTTTCCCATGGCTACCCCAGCTAGTTGTAAAAATGGCTCATTCTCAAAAATAAAGACATTTTTTGTTAAAACAGTATCAAGTAATAGACAGATATTCTCTATTTCTTTAGCTGGCAATAATACTTCACTGTTAAGAAAATCACGTATGGCCTCAACCCCATATTAATTCGGTATTACAGTGAACAGAGATGCAAGATCTAAAGTTACAAACATATAGTTACTCTTTACTGGGTACTTTTCATCTCTTTGATTTAACCAACCTTTTAATTTCCTTAAAAAATCTGATGTATATTTGATGACACTTGGACAAATTTGCAAATACTGGCTCAATCTCCTTTGTAAATATACAGATATTGGCTGTTACCCAGCCACTACCTGAGACAATAGGTCTCAGTGGGGGCTTTGTAACGGATTTGTGTATCTTTGGTATTCCATAAGTTTACGGTATCCTAGGACAAGGCACAGACAAATTAATAAATAAATATATAAATACATCACCATTCAACGGCATATCATGTATAATCAGATCTACCTCATAACACTGACAAGCGAAAACACCGACAATGAGATCACCGACACCACAACACCAACAGTTGAAAAACACAAAAGTTTACATGCCCGACAAACCACAATCCCGACAGTTAACAAAACAAAACAATGCCTTTGTGAAAAACACACAACACAAGCACACCAAAAACCTTACAAACCTACACTAAATCTTACATACACAGCTATCTATGCACTAACCTTAACCCAAACCCTAACCCTAAGCTCCATCACTATTGCACACTTACCTTACCCGCACTCTAACCCTAAAGTCCGTCACTATTGCACACTTACCTTACCCGCACCCTAACCCTAAAATCCATCACTATCGTCCACCTACCTTATCTGCACCCTAACCCTAAAGTCCATCACTATCGCACACTTACCTTACCTGCACCCTAACCCTAAAGTCTGTCACTAACGCACACTTACCTTACCTGCACCCTAACCCTAAAGTCCATCACTATCGCATACTTACACAGTCACGCTCATTTCACATGTCAGTGTTTTCAACATCGGGATTCCAGGCTGTCAATTATTTATGTTGTCGGTCTTCTGGTGTTGGTCTTCTCGTTGTCACCGTTTTCAGCTTTCATTCTTCTCAGGTAGATCCATATAATCATATTGACATCAGTAACAAGTTTTTTAACATCCAAAAAGGTCACCTTTTTAAAAGTAATCTCATCTTGCAATAATTGATTCAGAGACGCCATATAGTCAATATGATTCATAATTACAGTGACCCCACCCTTATCAGCTTGTTTTATAATTAAGTTAACATTATCCTCTAAACTTTTCAAAGTTTCATACTCGCTATATGTTAAATTATAGAACTTCTTTCTTATATTACTAGCATACAAACATCTTATTTCACTCTCACAAATATTGTGAAATGAAGTTATGACAGGGTTACTAACTTATATAAAAGTAGTAGGCTTCTGACATACTGATGTTTCAGCTTGAGTAACGTCTTTAAACAGAGACTTAAGATTCAAAGTTTGCACAAATACTTTTAAGTCAGTCAGAGCACTTACTGTCATTGCAAGTGCTAGGAATAAATTTAAGTACTTTTCCCAATAGGGACAAATGCGCTTCAGTTAAAATAAAATTAGAAATGTTTATGTACAGACTCAGAGGCTGGTCTTAATAATTTAGTTAGTATTAAACCTATTTTAGTGAAAATACAGCAACAACATTTATAGTATTTATATATGTGTATGTTCTTTTAAAGATTTTTGGAGAAGTTTTAATTGAGTATTATGTGATTAGTTGGCTGTGGTCATGTGATGCTCATCTGCTCTTATTTAAATGTGATGTATGTATTGTGTACTGATATTAGCATTGAGAAAGGGTGGTCTACCCGAAAGCTTTGCTGCAATAAAAGTGTGATTTGACAGCAGAATTGTAGTTTTTCTGAAGTTGCCTTGGTGTTTTCCAGCTACCATTGTATCAGCCTTATCCATTTATATGTGTTGGTTTGCTACAGTGGACATCAGCATCTTTAGAGAGCCTTACACAGCCAACCTAATGGAAAGTAAAGGAGAAGTACATCGTTCTATTAAGAATCTCCTGATTATGGAAGGTAATCCTTTGCTACATCTTGTCCCGAATGCTCCAGTGTCAGTGGGAGCTGCTCCTCAGTCTGAGGATACTTTTGAAAACCTTTTGTTCTTTTTGGAAAGGAAGGTTGGGGTATACAAATGATTTCAATGGCAACGACTACGTTTTTTAGTATATTTGGACTTGGGGGTAGTTCCGCGTGGCCTCCATATTCTGAAAATGCCCTCCTATACCAACATATATTCTGAGCTGCTAAAGTGTTGGCAGCAGCTAAATCTGAAATTGAGTCTGGACTATATGACCTTAATGAATGAATATTTCACTGATGTTGAAAATAAACTAAAGGAAGAAATTATTAAGCTTGAAAATGATTTAATGCATATGTCATGTTTTTCCAGCATGGTAGAGGTATATCAGAAAATTCTGGATAGACTGCAACTACTGGATGACCGATTACAAGCTAAGAAAAATGCAAGCTTCTAAGAGACATAAATTACTTTAAATTGGGCCATATTTTTTAATGGCCCAAAACGGAAAATCAAATAAAACTGCCTAGTAGTCAAAGGGGGGGGGGGGTATGTATCAATTGGAGGATTTCTCCGTGGAAGATGATAACAGAATAATAAATGAGAAGGCAGTTACAGTCCAATCAGCTGTGCAACAGGAAGATGAGTCTTCAGGTCTGCCTCTTCTCTCTACATCATCTACTTCAAATGGTGGAGCTGAGGATAATGCCATTGAGTTAGTGGGAGTGATGGCAATAATGGAAAGACATTCTAGTCAGTAAACATCAAGACTCGTCTTCCCCCAGAGGCAGAGGAGAATTTGACAGATGCTACTCTCACGGCAGAGGGGGTCTGAGGAACCACAAATCTCAGGATTCCTTTCTGGGCAGGCCCGTGCAGTAGCCCTGAAGGGTTGCCTGGCTGCTCATCTCTGGAGGCAGTTGGGGGTCAACTCTTGCTTCACCTAAGAGCCTGGGAATCTATAACAGGTGATCATTGGGTGTTACAAATCATATCCAGAGGATATTTGATCTCCTTCAGTCAAACAGCTCTCCCTCTCAAACACCTCCTAGACATCCCACCCATGCAAAGGGAGGATGCAGCAATGAAATTTCCAAGCTGCTTGAAAAATAAGTCATCCAGCCCATCCCCCCAGACCAGTCAGGATTAGGCATCTATTCTAGGTTCTTTTTCATGCCAGAGAAAATGGGGGACTTGAGACAAATTCTGGATTTCTCTATCCTGAACCTGCCCATCGCCAAGATTAAATTCCAGATGGTCACACTCCAGTCAATCCTGCCCTTCCTGCAGGAGAATGACTGGATGTGCTCAGTAGACCTTCAAGACGCATACTATCATATCAAAATGGACAGATACTCTTGGAGGTTTCTCTGATTTCAGCTGGAGACCAATCATTACCAGTTCAGAGCATTACCCTTTGGGCTCACCACAGTCTCCAGGGTATTCACCAAAGTGATGGTGGTGGTAGCAGCTCACCTGCAGCTGCAGGGCCTCCAGGTCTTCCCCTACATGGACAATTAGCTGCTTTCCGCTCCCTCCAAGCATTGACTCTGCCAAGCCAGGAATTTCCTTATCCAGACCACCCACCAGTTGGGCATCACCATAAATCTCAACAAATCCCTGTTAGAACCAGTTCAAGTTCTGGATTTCATAGAAGCCCAGTTAGACACCATTCAGACCAAGGTTTTTCTGGCTCCAGACAGACTTGAGTCCCTCAAACATCATGTCTTGTGCATCCTACAAGCTCAATCTTCCCCAGCGGAATTTGTTTTACGGGCACTGGGGTCCATGGCAGCCATGATCACCCTCGTACCCACAGCTCGGTTACATATCAGGATGCTCCAATGGACCCTAGCGGTCCACTGGTCATTCCTAGATCTACCATTGTCCCATCCTGTTTGTCTATCTCGAGCCAGCAGGGATTCTCTTCTTTGGTGGATACAGTCCCCACACCTTCTTTGTGGTTATCCATTTATTCTTCCCTCCCTGCTGACCACAGTGACCATGGGCATCTCCCTACTCAGGTGGGGAGGCATTCCTTGGGAAGGACAGTCCAAGGCACGTGCTTCCCTGGAGACCCAGTTGCATGTCAACATCCTGGAGATGAGGCAGTGCTATTGACATTGCAAGCTCTTCATGCCCATATGCCCATCTTCCCCTAGGGATGATTGCCATCCAGGCAGACAGCATGTCGGTAGTCTGGTATATCAAAAACTGGGGGGAACCAGGTCTTATCCCCTTTGCCATGAAGCCATGAGATTGTGGGAGTGGGCAATCTCTATTGGCCGTTTTCTGGTAGCAATGCACATTCCAGGGAGGTCCAACATTCTAATGGGCAGGCTCAGCAGGTCTATCCTGATGCCTTATGAGTGGTGTCTGAATCCTTCATTAGCGAAACAGATCTTTCTAAAGTGGGGTCAACCTTGCTGCAATCTCTTCACCTCTCCTTCCAATGCAAAGTGCAGCAAGTTCTTCGCTCTGAATCCCCTCCGGGGGAGTCTCACAGAGATGTTCTGGTTCATGCTTGACCCTCCGGTCTTCTCCATGCTTATCCTCCACTTCCCCTGATTCCAAAGCTCATTCAGAAACCACAATGACTAGGGAGTTCAGTCATCCTCATTGCCCCCTTTTGGCCTTGCCAAGTATGGTTCTCTTCTCTGTGGTCTCATGTAGTATGTCCTCCCTGGATGTTGGATCCAGTTCCAGATCTGATTTCACATCCCTCAGGGATTCCACATCCAGATCTGGCCAGTCTGAAGCTCACCACTTGGCTGCTCCAGTTGCTATGATAGTTAGGACTCCTGGGCTATCTTCTCCGGTTAAGAAGATTTTGATAGCAGCTCATAAATCTTCCACTAGGAAGGTTTATTCGAGTAAGTGGAAATGTTTTTCAATTTGGGCATCTCAGTGTGATTTGGATCCTTTCATTGCCCCAGTTCCTGCTATCTTAGAGTTTCTAGCAGGCGTTTTTCAACAGGGTGCCAGCTTTTCTACAGTTAAAGTTCAGCTGGTGGCTATATCTAACTTCCACATAGGGGATAATTCAGCTTCTCTGGCCTCTTTTAAGCTCTATAAAGCTTTTCTGGAGGGTATTTTTCTTCTTAGGCCACCAGTCAAGGACCCTACACCTCCTTGTGACCTTACATTGGTTCTTTAAGCCTTGGTTTCTTCCCCCTTTGAAGCTGCTGCTTCAGTGGATCTGCAGTTCTTGTCTTGGAAGACAGCCTTCCTGATTGCCATTACGTCAGTTAAAAGAGTGTTAGAGCTTCAAGCCATATCGATTAAGCCTCCTTACATGCTCTTCCATAAAGACAGGGTATCTTTGCACACTAATCCTTCTTTCCTTCAGAAAGTGGCCTCGGAATCAAACAATCAGGTTATCAATCTCCCTCTTTTCTTTCCAAATTTTCAGAATAAGGGAGAGTATAAATTGCTCCTGCTGGATGTTCATAGACAATTACATTTTTACTTACACAGAACAAAGGCCTTTTGTAAGTCTTATCAACTTTTAGTTTCCTACTCTAAGCCCTTTTTAGGGAAATCTGTATCAAAGGTCACCATTGGATCTCTCAGTGTCTGTTCTTAGTATATCCAACCAAAGAATTATCTCTGCCAGGTCATGTTAAGACACATTCTACTAGATCTATGGCTACTTCAGCTGCCTTTTAGTCCAGAGTTTCCTTGGATAACATTTGCTCTGCAACTACCTGAGCATCTTCACATACTTTCGTTTCCCATTACAAGTTGGATCTTCTCTCCAGAAGCAGGGTATCCTTTGGCTCCGTCGTGCTATGGAATATCCTTCCATGAGAGCCTCCCAGGTTTTTAGTAGCTGGGGACTCTGTCCCACAGGTTGAAGACCAAATGAAAACGACAACTTCAGATAAAGAAGTTATGTACTCACCATAACATTCCATCTGAGTTGTTGCTTTTCATTTGTCTTCAACCATCCCTCCCTCCTTCCCCCTGCCTTACATAAGCTGTGTGGTTGCCTGGCTGGCATGGCCTTTTCTTTGGCATAACTAGTTATTTCTTATGATACTATCTGGGTTATTGTGCCAAGGGGGTAAGGCATTGAATCAGGTTGGGATGCTGTGGTGGACAGCAAACTCTGTCTGAGGGGAGGAAGGAGACAGGGGCATCGTGGGTAGAGGAGGAGCTTGGTGCTTGTATCCAATGCTGGAGAAATGTGGCCAAGTCAGATCCATCCCAAATCAATGTCCCATAGCTTGAAGAAAAATAAAAAGCAACAACTCCGATGGAATGTTATAGTGAGTACATAACTTCTTTTTCAGTAATGTCTTCCTTCCCTTCCTTTCCTCTTCAAACTTGAATATTGACCAGAGCTGACAAGGAATGTACACTAAATGCCTGCTGTGTCCTGTTTTGACAGGATATCATAGTGCTCACTTAATAAACAGTTGCACTGAGATATGTTGACTCAGTGGAACTATTTTTCATAGACATAGAATTGTAAACTGTACATGGCAACTAGGCCATGTCTCCATTTACACCTTGCCAGTACCCACCCTTAGACCTTACCTCATTTTTCACGGAGTGATAGGCCATTCTTACCAGGGGAGAATTTATGAATATCCATCCTGTTGTCTAATTCCTTTTTAAAGGAAGATAGTGTGTCAAATTGCTTGATCTAGAGAGGAAGTTTTTTTCCAGAGAAGGGGTAGTCATTGTGTGACAAATCTGTCTCTCCATCGTGATTTATTTATTTATTTGCTGAAGCAGGTTCAGATCTCTGGTTATAGTGTTTACTGGACTGTTTGAATTGTGGATAAATAAGAGGTCTTGGGATACTGAATCCCTAATGTCCCAGAAGGCATGACACAGATCACCCCTAAAGAATTTACAGGATACTGTAAACAGGGACAAGACCTCCAGCTTCTCTTGATAACGTTTTTGGGGTCTCTCCAACTTCTTGATATGTTTACAATAAAGGCAAAAGTTGGCAGTATATTCAATAATGGGCCTGATCATTGCAAAATATAGAGGGGTAAAGACTTCTTTAGATCTAGAGGAAATACCCTTTATCATCAACTGTACCAGAAAGAATTGATTTCCTGACTACTGTTGAAACATGATGATCAAAGGAGAGAATGTTACCTACTCATGTTCCAAGGTCTCTCTCACAATATCTTCATTTTGGAGTGCAGTGTTTCATGTACTATAATCTGAGTGGAGGACTTGTTGTTTACCAAGTGCAACAATATTGCATTTTTTAGCATTTAGATCTGATGCTGTCACTTTTCATTCTGTCCTCAAATGATGGGCTTGGATCCGAATCATAAGATGTGACTCAGCAATTGCAAAAGCTTGTGGCAACTTAGAACTCTCGAGCTTCTCTCTTACCCAGAATGCACCAACCCCAATTACCTCAGATTTCGTTTGCTGCTTCCAGCAAAAGACATGGTTGCTAGTCTCTCAAGCTTGAATTTAGATAAGTGTATTATTTCTTCCTTTTACTGTTGTGTTTTTTAATCATTTTTCTCCTTTTATTTTTTTTGTACTAGAATATGCTATAAAATGCTATAGTTTATATTTTATTTTTCTCCCATTCCCTTGTACTCTCATCATAGCTCTTCACTAACCTTGCAAGTAGCCCTTTCATTTAAAAAAAAAAAAACTTTATAGTTACTGTTATAGTTACAATCTTTAAAGTTACAGTTTTTTTTTTTTTTGGAGTGTGTTCCTGTCATTATTATTGCTTGTTAGTAGTTGTTAGAATATCCTTTCTTATAACAATGCATATTCTGGGGAAATCCAATGTATTAGCGGACAAACTGAGTAGGTACATACTACTACCACATGAATAGTCCCTCAACAAGAATGTAGCAGAATCGAGTTTCCAACAATGGGGCCAGCCTTGCTGCGATCTCTTTGCATCTCCCCTAAACAGATACTTTGACCTATTCCCCCCACAGGGGAGTCACAAAGGGATAGTCTTTTCCACAAGTGGTCCCCTGGTCTGCTTTATGCTTATCCTCCAATTCCTTTGATTCTAAAGTTCATACAGAGAGCTGTCAGGTTAAAGAACAAAGTCATCCTCATTGCAACCTATTGGCCTTGACAGATTTGGTTTCCCTTCCTATGGCCTCATTTAATTCATCATCCTTGGATTCTGGACACAGCTCCAGATCTGCTGTCTCAGCCAACAGGCATGATGCATCCCAACCTCCCCAATCTCAAGATGACAGTTTAGTTCCTCCATTTTCCTTAATAACCAGACAACCTATGCTGTTGTTTCCTGTCCGCCAGATTTTGTTGTCCTTCCTTAAACCATCTACAAGGAAACTTTATGCTAGTAAATGGAATTTGTTCACTGGGCACTTCAAAATAACGTGGAATGCTTTTCTGCCTCTCTTCATAATAGTCTTGATTTCTTGACCCTTCTTTTTAATCAAGGAACTAGTTTTTCAGTAATTAAAGTTCATTTGTCAGCAATTTCTTATTTCCATATTGGATTTGAAGGTCCTTCACTCTCTTCTAATAAGCTTTGTATAACCTGTTTACCAGCCACACTTCTGTTAAGACCTCTGTTTAAAGATCCTACTCCTCCATGGGATCTAACTCTGGCCATGCAAGCCCTGGTTCTTCCACCCTTTGAACCTGCATGTGACTGTGATCTTAAAATTCTTGTGCACCAAAGCCAGACACATAGGCGCTGGAAGCTGTTAAAGACTGGGGGGACAGAGGGTGACAGGGGCACTTAGTGAACTAAAAAGAGTAATTTTTTATAATTATTTGCTACCACAACATAGGTTCACTTGGAGGACATTTTAAGCTTGTCCAATTCCCTTTTGGTGCTTGAATTAACATTTTCTGATTGGTCTTAGCTATCACCATGGCTGATAATTGTATATTAGCCCTAGTGAGAACAACTGTGGTCATACCATAGATAATTTGTAGGGACCATGTAATGGATGCAACATTTAGGAACTGCCTCTATCCATTAGTGGCATGAGGGGAAATTCTGGAGTACATTTTCTATTACCCATCCTTACATCCAAGTTGCATTTGAATATGGATGGATGAGCTTTGCTTTATTTTTATGGATATTCTGTTCCGGAACAGTGGTAACTTCTGTGATATATATCCATCTCTCCACAACATTCAGTTTAGATACCTGGACTGAGTATTTCTGATGCCATTTGACTTGCTGATGTTCAGTAGGTCCAGCTATATTATGTTGGAGGATGCTTTGTATGCCAGACATGTCACCTCTAAGCACTCTGTAGGATACTGAGTATAGTAATAAATCTTTGAGGTGGTCCATGCAATACCTATTGTTTAGGACTTGTATCCTTTTAGTAAGGTATCTCTGAAGGTATTCCAATTGTTGCATGTGGCTGGACAGATACATGCCAAAGTGGGCATTATACGAAATGATTGACATAATGAGAGCTTTGTAAAGGGGGACAACAACATCTCTAGATCTAATCACAATCAATTTGTTTATAAGCTGTGCAATATAGAAAGGCTTTCTTATGACTCTGGACACATGTTGGTCAAAAGTTAGATCACTGTGCACACAAGTCATGATTCTGACACCAGTTATTATTTGGGACAAACCTTCCTGCATGATGGTTAAGTCATTTGGGGATTCAGTAACTTCTCCTAGCTTGCTGTCATCTCAAACTTAGCTGGCCAAAGCTCTTTGGTATTTCCTTTTACTTTTGAGATGTATATGCCAAACAGAAAAAGTCTCAGCACCGAACCCTGGGGGACTCCATTGGTGACTGGTCTCTTCACCTGTTTTGATCTCCTGCATCCTATCCTGTGAGCCAAGTTGGCAATGCAGCTGGTGATGTAAGTGTTTGCTCCTACATTATTCATATTTTGAACTACACCTGAATAGGAGATTGTGTCAAATGGCTTGGCCAGGTCAAGGTAATGTGGTGTGAACTGTTTTACCGTCATCCATTGCTTTGGTAACAAGAGTAAAGCTTAAAATTTGCTCATGATTTTGAGCCTTTCACACTTTCCTCTGGGCTGTTTTCAAACACATTTTTATGGCCATGTATACTTGTATGCATTCCTTGATTCACCTTCCTGATTGTATTAAATTATGTTCCTTGTATAATATAGTACACTTGTTAAACTCAAGTTAGAGCTCATTTTATATTTATTGTTTAAACATTTTTCCAGTAGGCAATGAAACAAAAATGCATTAACCAATAATGACAAAACTGCCCTATTCAGAACATTTCCATCATAAAGGTCTACTTCCACACACAACTGCATTTTAAATGTATTGTTTGAACATTTTTCCAGTAGGCAATGAAGCAAAATGCATGCACCAATAATGACAAAACTGCCCTATTCAGAACATTTTCATGATAACAGTCTACTTCTACGCACAATATATAAATACAGAATCACAGTAGTGTAAGCCATAGGCATGTTGCACAGCTTCTTGAACTTATTTTCAACTGGGGGGGGAGCAAAAAAAAAAAAAAAAACAGGGACACATTTTAAACATTGTCTGTATAATTTTGGAAAGTTGCTTGCATAAAATGTGTTACCACCATGCATTTCACTGCCAAGTCTTGAACCCAGAATCCTGTGCACTACAGTCAGAGCAACATACCTCTAAGCTAAACCAGCAGTTTCTTGAAAGACAGGAAGACAAACTTAAATGGCTGTCATATAATTTAGTGAATTCAGTTCTCACTTCTCACCATAGCTCTCAACCTCTTAGCACAAAAATACAGAACAAAGCCAATAATGGGGAATACAGTCCCAAAATAGGGACACATTTCAAATACTGATTTTATAACCTCAGAAAATTGCTAGAGTAAAAGGTTTTGTTTTAGCACTGAGGCATAAATTCACAAATGATGGTGGCTAGGGACTTTAGGCTCTTTTTATCTGTACCCAAGGTACAGGGTTTGAGCCTGAGTACCTCTAGCCACTGGATGTATTCTGTCGGGGGCATTTTCACAGATGCACACACATACACACACACACACACACACACACACACACACACACATACACACACACTAATTCTGAGATTGCCATACCCTGAAGAAAAGGAATACTGTAAAAAATGTCAGTCTTGGCCTTAGTATATATAAGCCTGGATTTTTGGCTGTTTAGTCTCCACATTCTGGGACTCAGCATTCCAAGTCTTGACATTTCAAATGATTACTTTATGAAACAGTTGATATTTCTATATTTGTTAATGTAAGTTTGGTTTGAAGGAAGTTTTGTTCCACATATATGAAAAACAGCTGTTGTGCTCTCCCTTTTCTAAAGGCAGCAATATTTATACATTGGATAGTTATCATCCTTTTAGTCTGACTGGCATAACTGACAAATGTTTGAAAAAAATGTTGTTCCTTGATAGAAAGATGAGTTATGTTCCCCCTGGACATTTTTCAGCATGGATTTACTCAAGGAAGAACCTCTCTGACTAACCACTTTACATGGGTTCATCATTAGATGTAATCTACTTAGACTTGGCCATGGCATTTGATGGCATTTGATTCTGTCCTCCACAAAGAAATTAAAACCACTATATTTAAATCTGGAATCAACCAATATATAACTAAATGGGTTGATGGATGGATGGATGGATGGATGGATGGATGGATGGATGGATGGTCAAAACTAAAGATATTATATAAATAAAGCTAAGGTTATAGAATGGGTTCCTCAGGGTTCTGTATTTGGACCTCTGTTGTTTAATCTATTTTTGCCTGGTTTCCCAACCCATAATAGGATTTTAGTCAGCAAGTTTGCCGATGTTACTAAAGTTGGGGCAATTATTAACTCTGTTTGTCTTTAATGAAAACATACACCATACACTGTGGCTTTCAGTCTCAGTAAAACAATATGCCTGTGTAACATAAAACTGTGCTTATAATATGGCATCATCTACCTGTATTCTCTTCATTCCAAGTCATTATTACTAAGTGGGAGTTCACAAAGCATTCTTCCAGAAACGTTTAACCTATCAAATACTTCAGTCACTGAGATTTCTGATTCACTTTAAGGAACAGTTTAACATATAATGCCATACTTGTACACTACTGCCACTGAATCCTTTCAGGGTGACATCTTACAGGCCTTCATATGGTAATCAACACATCTTGCTAATCACTTTAGTCCTGTAATGGTCACATAAGTATCTCCCTCATCACATTCAGGGCATTTTCACACACACACACACACACACACACACACACACACACACACACACACACACACACACACACACAGACCTACCTTACTCACTCTGTAAATAGTACGTCTCCCAACCAGACTCTGTTCTCCGATTTTCACCCAGGCAGCTTCCGAAAGTAAATGCGCAGCAGCAGCGCTCACATTCAAAGCCAGCAGCAGCTAAATCCGTTCGAGCTAAATAAAACATTCAGCAGCAGCTAAATCTGTTCAAGCTAAATAAAACAGTCAGCATTAATCCTTCCCGCTCGCATTCAAAACTAGCCAGAAACCCGCTCGCATTCAAAACCAACAGCAGCTAAATTCAAAACCACCAGGAAATACGTGCGCCGAGCTGATGTCATCACACATGCGATGATGTCAGCTGCTAAAGCGAGAATAAGTCAAAAATAAAGAACGGGACGGTTGGGAGATGATCTGCACTCCCCTCCCCCCTCGCTCTATGGTTCCAGCGCCCATGGTCGGACAGTTAAATTCAACACATTTTCCATAAAACCCAGGCAGAAATATCCATTCACTGAGCTCCACAGCAATCAATTCAGAATAGCTACCCCTAGTGGCAATAGTCTTCAACCTAGCATTATGGACAATTGGACTACCCTTGTTTCTCCTGCCAACATTGTTGACTTGTGTCTCTTGAGGCAGTGTAGCAATTGCCTCATGTACACAGACAACTCTCTACTAATAACACACTCTAGTACAGAGTGCAAGAGCTGTATTTACACCAAGAATCTAGAATCCATGCTCTCTCGCTCACTAAAAACAGTAACTTGGAGAAGGTTGTCAACTCACCTACCACTACATATGCACATAGTAACACTACTCATACTATTACTCATGCACATAGTATGCATCGAACACATAAATCTACATACATAGAGGTTCTCTCGAAAAACTTACAGAAACACCAGAGATCTCCAAAACACAAGACTGCTACAATTAACATAGTCCCCACAGCACCAATGACACATAGCAACACAAGTGTCTCACCCACCAAGCCAGTAAGGCTTAACACTCAAAAAACAAATGTTCTTGTCATTGGAGACACAATAGTGAGACACACAGATGTCCCACTCACCAGGATGGACAAGGAGAAAGTCACAATCAGTTGCCTGTCCAGTGCCAGGATTTATCAGATCATGCATGCACTCAGGTCTCTCATCAACAAGTACCATTATGATTCTGTTATAGTTCATGTTGGTGTAAATGACCTGAGATGTACCTCACTGGACTATAAGAAGAGAGACATGCTTGAGCTCTCTGAGTATGTGTCCCAGGTAGGTATGTCCTTAACCTTGAGCAGCATACTACCCTTACCTAGAATGATGCAACAGTATAAAAAAATAATCAAGTTCAGCAATTGACTAAGTTTTTGGTGGATCAAGTTCCTGTCAGCCTGGGAAGCCATGGTCGACACCTCACTGCTTTGCCAGAGACAGTTTGCACCTGGCACCTCTAGGCTTTTGGCTGCTGGCAAATGCTCTTGCCTCCCCCATAGTGCCTTTGTTAGGAAAGTCTCAAAAACAGCATTATGCAAGTGAATTAATCAATCAGATCAAAATGAGAGTCATGCTGCTAAATGCTAGGAGCATAAACTGAAAACTGTATTCCATGGAAGCACTTCTATCACTAGAAGATGTAGATGTCAGTGCAGTCACAGAAGCCTGATTCAAGGCCTCAGAAAGTACCCCAGCCTTGCAAGGATACAATGCCTTCCACATCTTTAAATCATAAAATGAACATGTGGAAACCAAAGGAGTCAGTGTTTCAATCTATATTAGAGATAAATTCACCTCCCATCTAGTTAGACTGGACAGCTCCATGGAGATACTCCAAGTCCAGGCTACGGTGGGTAAGACCCCCATTCAAGTCATAGCCAGTTATAGATCCCCCTCTGTGGGTCATGATGCCCATGAAGCCTACTTAACCAAACTGGAGACAGTCCAAATTTTACCAAACACACTGGTTATGGGGGATTTCAATTATCCCACCATCAACTGGAAAACCTACGCTAACCCTAACTTGCAAGTGCACAAGTTCCTTTACTTTGTTAATTCAAATACCCTTGAAGAAATTGCCCATACCCTGACAAGGGGAACAAACATTCTGGAAATGGTCCTCACCAACATGTCAAACAGATGCACTGCCACAACTGTCGGACCCTCATTAGTTAAAACTGACCACAAATCAGACACTTTCAAGCTGGCACACTAACACCAGAACTCACAAAGGGTGAAATCAGACTAAAAAACTTCACCAAGGCAAACTATACCCCCTAGATGCAGGTAGAAATGCAATCCAAGCCACACTCCAAGTTGGGAGTGGTAACTGCACTGAAGCTTACACTAAAGCCTGTACAATCACTTGCATAAGTGTATCAACTCTGCCATACCAGAAAGAATCAAAGCCCCAAGTAAAAACAAGCTGCCATGGTGGGCATCCAGCATCAACAAACTTTACAATAAATGCAAACAGTTGCTGTCCAAGAAAAGAAAGGCAAGGCCCCAACAATGGAAAAGCACCCTCCTCAGCCTCAATAGGCAAATAAGACAACTTGTCAAATCTTCCCAGGGCTTCTTTGAGAGAAACTTAGCAAGTACAGCCAAGGATAATCATAAGGCCTTTTACAGCTATGCACTTAACCTAAAGGATAGGACCCAAGCATGTGCAGAACTAGTGGCAAATGATATCACACACACTGTCCCCACAGAGATAGCAAACCTGCTAGCATATGTTTGATGAAAATTTCACTCCCTTATCCCCTCTTAACTTACAGCAAATCTTCCCCCAAACCCCCCATCCACCCTATATATCTAAAGAGTAGGTCCTCAAAGCCTTGTCCAAGGCAAAAAACACAGCCTGTTTGGGACCAGATGACATCCCAGGCTATCTTCCAAGCAGGCTAAAACATGAACTAGCATCACCACTAAGTACTGTTTTCAATCACAGTCTAACCAGAGGGTTTGTTCCTGTGGAATGGAGAACAGCAACAGTTATTCCTCTCCATAAAGGTGGCCTAGCAACAGACCCAGGGAATTACAGACCTGTAAGCCTGACCAGCCTCATCTGTAAGGCCCTGGAACGTATCATTATGGACCTCATAAATAAAGACATAGGTGACCTCCAAACTATGGATCTTACACCAGTTTGACTTTGTGAAGTGCAGATCTGGCCTGTTAAATCTGGTGGATTTCTTTGAAAATGTGACCAAGGCCATTAACGAGGGCAAGTCTGTGCACACAGCATACCTCGACCTAGCAAAGGCTTTTGACACAATCCCACATTCAGGCATTACCAATAAACTTAGAAAACTGAATGTAAACCCCTTTGTTGTAAGACAGGTTGCCAACTGGCCCACAAATCAGACACACACTATCAAAGTGAGTGACTCCACATCAACCAGCAGACCTGTTACCAGTGGGGTGCTACAGAGGTCAGTGCAGAGCCCCCTACTGTTTGGTATATACTTCTCAGGCATTCAGGTCAAAACTAAGAGGTTGTGGCTGACCAAGTTTGCAGACGACTGCAAACTAAGTGCAATCATTGAATCCCCAAATGATGTCAGCATACTCTAGAAGGGCCTCGCACAGACCAACGACTGGTGTATTGGTCACGGTTTCAAACTGGATGCAAAGAAATGCATCATCATTCCCTTTGGCACAAATAATCTCTACTCATACTATCAAATCAACAACCAATACCCTAAGTACCCATGAAGTGGTAAGGGACCTGGGATTACAAGTTGACTGCAACCTTCACTTCAACCACCATGTGTCTACTGTAGTAAGGAAAGCTTTCTAAGTAGAACACTTGATTAGTAAAGGCATCATCTCGAGAGCAAAAGAAGTTATAACCCCCTTATACTTGGCACTTATCTGGCCCATAATTGAGTATAATGCCCCGTTTGGCACCTGCAGCAATTAGAGAGACCTCAGGGGTTTCTAACAAAGAAGATCAAAGGGCTCCAGCATGTGCCTTACACTGTACTGTCACTGTACTCCATATCATATAGACTTCTTAGGGGAGACTTATGCCTGGCCAAAAGAGCAATCCAGGACCCAAACCTAATGAACGTGTGGCATATCCATAAATCAAACTGGACTAGGGCTACCCATTCCAGGGACCTAAATATGGCCTGCAACTTAAATAGGACATGCTGGTGGGACAGATTTATCTCCCAGTGACTACTTCTTCTTTGGAACAGGCCACCAATTCATGTGAAACAGAGCACCTCTATGGGGTCTATATTAGAACACCGAACATTCAAAATGTTGAGTGTTCTAATATCGAACCCTACCAATTGAAAATACTAAACATCAAACATTCAGAACAGCAAATTTTTTCCTAGGGAAAAAAATTGCTGTTCCAAAACACATAAACACAACACAAGCACACCAAACAAACAGCAATCCACACACACACACATACACCTAAACTCTTACACCTAACCCTACACTAAACTATACACACACCACTAACTTTCCACTTACCTTAACCCAAACCCTAACCCTGAGGTCCATCACTATTGCACACTCACCTCACCAGCGCCCTAACCCTCATGTCCACACAATCGCACATTTACCTGACCCGCACCCTAACCCTAACTCACCTAACCCGCCCTAACCCTCACATCCACACAATCGCACACATACCCAACCTGTGCCCTAACTCACCTAACCCACCCTAACCCTCATGTCCACACAATTGCACACATACCTAACCCGCACCCTAACCCTAACTAACCTAGCCTGCACTCAATCGCACACTTACCTGAACCCGACCCGTAACTTTCCACCAGAGCGCTGAAAATTCCAAAGCAACAGAAGCTGACAACCGAATTCTTTCCTGAGGAAAAAATTTGGTTTTCTGTTTCTTCGATATTTTCAGCGTTCACTGAAAATGGGTCGATATTAGAACACTCGACATTTTAAATGTTTGGTGTTCTAATATAGACCCCCAACATGACACTGTTCAAGAATAACTTGGATGAGTGGATGGGACATTGTAAATTCTTACCAAGGATAGACCCCATAAGCCTCCTGGACATGGACAGTCATCACTAAATGCAGTCTCTGGTATTGACTAGCATTTCTATGGTATTAAATTGGGATGAAATGGCTAGGTTTAAAATGACCTCTGGGTCAATAGCCTAGTAATCTCCTATGATCCTATGATGGCCATTACATCAGATAGACATGTTTATGAAATTCAAGCCTTATTTGTGAAACCCCAATATCTATTTTTTCATAAAGATAAAGTTACATTGCAAACTAATGCATCCTTTTTTCCCAAGATAGTTTCAGAATCTAATATTAACCAGTCCATCAGTTTACCAGTTTTCTTTCCAAAGTTTTCAAACAAGGATGAATATCTATTACATTTATTGGATGTTTAGAGGCAACCATGTTTCTATTTACACAGAACAAAGGACTTCAGAAATACAGATCAGTTACTTTTCTTTTGCTGATATGAAACTGGGTAAAAAAAGTATCCAAAATTGCTCTCACCAGAAGGCTTATTGGCTGCATTTCCTTTGCTTAAAACAAATTGAATATCCCTTTACCAAAGTAAACTCATGCTCATTCAACCAGGTCCATAACAACTTCCACAGTTTTTCATTCGAGGGCTTCCATGGATGAAATATGTGCAGCAGCAACTTGGGCTTCCCCCCATACTTTCATCACTCATTATGATGTGGATTTTATATCCAGAGGTAGAGCGTCATTTGACTCAATGGTGCTTAGGAATATCCTGCTTTGAGTCCACCCTGGGATTTAGGTAACTGAAGACTCTGTCCCATCAGTTGAGGACAGAATGAAAATTGACAACATCAGATAAAGAAGTTATGTACTCACCATAACGTTCCATCTGTGTGGTCCATTTTCATTCTTCCTCAACCTCCCACCCACCAACCCCCTCCTTATGGTTTTTGTAGAACAGTGAGTGGATATGAAAGAAATGGCATAATCCAAGCATGACAAAGCTCCAGATATAGCCTTGTCTAACCTTTTGCTATTCTCTTTTTATGCCTTTTTTTCTATAAGAATTATTTCTCTATGCTTTAGCGAGCAAACAAGATCTGAGGGTTGGTGCATTCTGGTTAAGGGAGAAGCTTGAGAGTTCTAAGTTGCCATGAACTTTTGCAATGGCCAAGTTGGATCTGATGGTTTGGATCTGAACCCAGAAGTTGTGGGAGAATGAAAATGGACAACACAGATGGAACATTATGGTGAGTACATAACTTCTTTTTTTAGCCCATTTTCACTGCACCAGCTGTTAATGTGTAGATTAGCTATAGCTTCAGTATATCAGAATGGGATTTGAGGGAACACCCAATTTACAATCATTTGTAAACTTGGTTAACTAGAGCTCCTTGTTTTTGATTTGGAGATCAGAGAAGTATATACTGAATAGCACAGGTCCTAGCATGTATCCCTGTGGTACCCCACTGGCTGCCTTCATGTTTTCTGAGGACACATCTACCACCTTCACAGTGTAGATTCTATTCCTCATCTAGGTAGCTATACATCTAAAACATAGGTGCCAACTTGAAGTGTATTTCTCTTGTTGATAATGTTAACATGTTGTAAGGTATCAAATGTCTTGGCAGGGTAGCTGTATAGAAAGTATGGCCACTGTCCACAGCTTGTGTTACCTCCTCAAAAAAATTACCAGATTCATTAGACAGAATCTGCCATTAACAAAGCTAATTTGCTGAAGATCAAGCCATATAAAATGTTTAAATCATAGTTTATCAGGTGTGAAACGACATGATCCATTGCCTTGCAGATGAGGGTCATCAGGCTAATGAGTCTGCAATTCCCAGGATCTGTTGTGGGGCCAACCTTGTGAAGTGGCATCAAAACTGCTGTGTACCAAACCTTGGAGACAAAGGTGGTGGATAAGTTCAGATTGAACAGGTGTAGGAGTGTGTCCACCAGAGATGTTTAGTGCTGTCACAGAGGATGAATGTTTTGTTCTGTTTTGGAGAATACTTTTAACGTGTATTTGATCCTTAGGTATATGTGGGTTTTGTATAGATGTCTCTTAGGTAAAATTTACACTGAAATTGTCGGGTCTATATTACTTCAGTGAAAGATGTATTCAGTGAATAAGTCTTCATCGCTCACCAACCACTGAAATTAACTTCAGCGAATTGCGGAATTTTTCCCATGGTTTGGAAACACTAGCCCACCAAACTTATGGAACACAAAAAGCACTAAATCAAATCCACACAAGTGGGGGGCTGTGCCCCCCACACACCCCTAACTATATATACCAACTCTGAGATCACACTACAGTGGGGAAAAGGGCAAAGTTGAGGGGATGGCCAAGAATTTCCAAATCGTGGGAAAAATTCAGCAGTTCGCTGAAGTTAATTTCAGCGGCTGGTGAACAATTAAGATGTATACACTGAATACATCTTTCACTGAAGTAATATAGACCCAAATGTGTCTGCTAATATGTTTGCAATATCCAGTGCATCAGAGTATGTAGTACCATTATGAAAGAAGGATTTGTAATCATCCTTAGCCCCGATGCCAGTCTAAGTTTATGGGAACCCTTTGTTTTTCTGATCATATGTTTCATTTCCTTGGATAACATTTTGATCTGTGGGTTTTTCACTTTGCTCTATATTTCAATGAGCTTTTCCCTTTTATTGTATTGTTTGTTTATGCATATCGACCACCAGGCAGGTTTGCTGTTACCCTTTCCATTCTGTTTGGTTTTAGTAGAGACTGACAGATTTACACAGTTTTCTAGGTGAAAGTAATATTTGCATAACTAACTACTAGCTTTGTCAACATTTTTGTGGTTACAGTTATACTTGAACTTTGAGATGTCATTATAAAATTGTAGGAAGTTTGCTTGTTTAAAATCTTTGAATACTGTGATATGTGCATCTACTGGTTTAGGGGTTGTAAAAGAGAAGGTTACCAGTTTTTGGTCGCATTTGAGTGGGGAGGGTTATATCAGTGCAATAGTGTATATAGATTCTGTTGGGTTCCTATCAGCAGACCGAAGACGCATGTTTTTGAATGCGTCTTGGTCGAACTGACAAAACCGAAATAGCAAAATATCGAAGCGGCATGTAAGCAAATTCTTTCCACTTCAGTACTTTGCCATTTTCGGCACTGTAGTGCAGTCTCGGAGTTGGTATATATAAGTAGGGGGGTGTGGCAGGCAAAGCCCCCCACTTAATCTCGTGTTTTAATGTGCTTTCTTTTTTTTTTTTGGAACAGCGATTTTTTTCCCTTGAAAAAAAAATCTCTGTTCTGACAGTTCGGTTTTGTAAGCTTTCGCTTACATGGGGTCGATTAATCACCGTTCACTTACCTAAGCATTCGGTGATCTAATATAGACCTGATTCTGTTTTGTAAGGACCAGATCAAAAACATTTGGTCCGCTTAAGGTAATGTGGTCTTTAACAAATATGGATACTCCACCACAGTTCCCACTTGGTCTGAAAGCATGGCAGGCACAAAACCTTGGTATACAGGGGGTGCTTTCTGCACCATTAGGCCAGGTTTCAGTAATAATACACATGTTCCAAATGTAAGAGGGCTTCAAGGTCAGGCAGTTTGTTGTTTAGATTTCACACATTGTCACCATCTTGATATTGTCTTGATACTTTATTTGTTATGTTTTTTAGGTTGGAAGATACATTAGATGGACTCTGCCTAAAAAGGCAGTATGGGGGCAGTAAACACTTTAACCAGTGTACCAAAGCCCTGGAATGTGAGATGTAAGCTGTCCTTGGCAAAGCATGTAGGGCTATGTAGCAGTTCATCCCATGCTGACACATACTGGATCCCCAACAGACACCAGTTATTCAGCCAGTTGTTGAAATCAGTCATCTTTTCTTTGTAGCTCAGCATCATTCTTGTAGGAGTTTGCTTAATACCAAAATATTTCTAAAGCACTTATGGCATATATGGAGTGCTTGGGAATGTTTCTCTCATGTCATTTAGGGTTTTGTGTGTCGTGCCATTTACATCTACATGAACCACCACCATGTCATAGTCATACGAGATCATGTTGAGGGTCTTAAGGGCCCCTTAGAAATCAGAGATCTTAGCAGCAAAAAGACAGCTCACGTTCATCATATCTTTGTCTAGCCTCATGAGAGTAGAGTCTGTGGGTCTTACTACAGAGTCACCAGTCACCAGTACATTTTTATTAGAAGAGGGTTTATGCGTACTTGGCTTAGGGTTTTATTCTGCTGACTATTGATTTTGAATGTGGTAGTATGTGTTGTGATGTTTAATTTCCACTGAGACCTAGTCTTGTTAGACTTTGGAAGCTTAGGAAATTACTTTTTTTTACAGCCTTAGCATATGATAATTGTTCGTGCATTTGTGTGGAGTGCTATGGAGATGTGTGATACACGTAGATTGTGTTTTTGTGAGAGTAATGCCTCCATCTTAGTTAAATATTTGCATCTTTCTCAGGTAGTTTGTGATGGATAAATAGATTACTGTCTGTGAGAATAAGGCAGTTGCTACATTACCTGAGTAGACTGTGTATTATGAGGCTGACAACTTAGGGACGAAAAGCTGGCTGACCAATCATTTAGCCCAAGACCATAGAAAATTAGGGATAAAAGACTAATTTATATGATGTTTGGTTTGTTGGATGACATTTTTGTACAAATCCCTATGAGTACAAAATATGAAATGTTTCTTTTCCTTGATTGATTCTTTTGAGTGCAGAGTATTAACTATTGGAGATGCTCTACTAAGGTATAAACAAATTATAGTAATTTAACTTGTTCTTAAAGAAATAGTGCATTTAGTACAGTCTGATAGTGGGTATTGCTCTGAATAGGCTTTACAGGGCTAAAAACTGCAACTGAAGTGACTGCTTCTATCAAATTCAGGTTTGTATGGCACTGTCTGAAACACAGCTCAGTGCGACATAGCTGAGCTAGGAATTTAAACAAAACAATGAAGAACAGCTTTAGTCCCCAGCCACCAATGCTAGCTTCCTAGAAATAGCAGCAGCAATTTATCCTCTCCCACAGAATAATCACCACTGTCACTCAGAATGCCCACACACCTGGCTAAAAGTTTTCTTTAACATTAACTAACTTATAAACAGAACAAATAGAGGGAAGACAGCAGATTAGTCTGGCAACTAGTACAGAGGGGTAAGGCAATGAGCTGTAGTTCCTGTGCTACAGGGTTTGATTCCCTCAGCTCACATTTGCCCACTGGGAGACCCAGGTGTATATTAGCTGAACGAAAACTGGATTGCGCAAATCCAGTTTGAGCGACACCTAAAGCGCGAAAACCACATATTTCGAAAGTGGTAAATAAACAAACTACCAGACGAAAACTGTCACTAACTGTTTTATGCATTGGGGCAACCCCCCCGGCACCCCCATACCCCTGCTACTTAAATATGCCAACTCCGAGCTTGCACTCCATTGAAGTAAAGGGAAGAATTCCCTACTGCGATCTCCGTTCATTCCTGTGATATTTCCGATATTCACACTTTAGGTGTCGCTCAAACTGGATTCGCGCAATCCAGTTTTTGTTAAGCTAATATAGACCCAGGAGACCCTTAGAAAATCACTTAGCCAGACAGTGCTTGGGGGCAACTGGGAATTTGGGCTAGGCTCTTAAGGGTTTTCTGGATTACATGCCAGTAAATACCTATGAACCTGTTTAGCACAGGAAAACAAACAGTAATTAATGAATTCAGTCAGATGACTCTACAGGCGGCCGTGGTGGTGCAGCGATTAGTGTTGCCACCTATGGTTTGATCCTCAGCTGGGGTGCCTTCTTTGCAGAGTCTGCATGTCCTCCCTGTGGTTGCGTGGGTTTCCTCCATGTACTCCAGCTTCCTCCCACATCCCAAAGACATGCTGTAGGTGGATTGAACACTCTAAATTGCCCCTATGTGTGAGTGTGTGCATGTGTGTGCCTTCTGTGGAAGGTTGGCGCCGGGCTGGCAACTCAACACCGTAAAACTCCACTGCCAATCATAAGCGGACAGGTGATCCACTGTGGCGACCCTAACTGGGAAAAACCGAAAGAAGAAGAAGAAGTCAGATGACTGTACAGTACAACAGTACAATTTTACTCAAAGAAAACAAAATAAAATGAGCAAAACTTATTTAAATGCTACAAAAAACAGCAGAAGCAGTTAAAATGGAGGGAAACAGCAAATGTAGCACAGGGAAACAACATGATAATTACTGAATTCATTCAGGCAACTGTACAATACAACCATACCTCTCAAGTGTACCTCATTACGAGGAACGCACCTCATTTGGGGTCTTAAAAAGTTCATATTTTTCGAAGTTCCACATTGAAAAGGTCTGTTACACATTCAATGTTAGGAATTTTTTAACTGATATTCATGGTAAATAAAAATGAATCGTATTAATTCAGTAAAAGATTTTTTTTATAAATAAAACAGTATATATTTAACCATCCTATGACCTTCCTGGTTGAATTTGTTATTAGATCCCTAGTACGTGTTCCACATTTTGCCAATTTGTGCCACATTATGAGGGCTAGTGTTCCTCATTTTGGAGATTGAAGGTTGGGAGCTATGAATACAATGCTTCAATTTCCAGTGAGGAAACAAAATGAAATGAACAAAACTTGTTTAAATACTACTACAAGTGGAAGAAATTAGCAGGTGACCATAAGTCTAGAAGAAATAAACTACTTTCCTGATTTTTCACTTTGAAATGAGGTCAACATGCCACTTTTAGCTTTTCCAGCAATTTCAACCCTCTGACATCTTGTAAAAATGGCACCAAACAAACCTCAGTCAGTGGAATGTAGCTGATCTAGGAAATTAAACAAACCAATGGAATAAAAAAGTCATTGTCTCCAGCCAACAATGCTAACTTCCTAGAAACAGCAGCAACTTATCCTCCCTCAGAATAATCATCACTATCACTCAGAGTGCCCACCCACAACACTTCAATTTCCAGCAAAGACAATTAAATACATGAGTAAAAAATGTTAACTCATTAACATCTATATGGAGTGGAATGTCACACCTCTAGCAGCCGACACATATCTTGCATATTGGAGCATTTTCCGAAATATGAACGTAAAAAGCATAAGATACAATAATATCATACCTCTCAACCTCTTAGCAAAAGAAATCTGGACAAAGCCAAAAATAAATGGGGGGCGTCAAAGGGCCAAAAATAAGGAAAAAATTTAATATATTTTTCTTATAAAGTTAAAAAGGTACTATAATAAAAGGTATTGCATTAGAATGTATTTTTGTAGGATATGAAGTCTGAAACTCAAATGTCTGCCATCATTTAACAACTTCAATCCTCGATTATTTATTTATTAATTCATTAAGTTATTTATTTATTTATTTCAGTTTGATGACCGGGGAAGTCCATTTTCAGTGGAGGCCTGGGGAGAAAAGCTCCAAAGATAT
Organism: Protopterus annectens; assembly: GCF_019279795.1. Classification (NCBI taxonomy): domain Eukaryota; kingdom Metazoa; phylum Chordata; order Ceratodontiformes; family Protopteridae; genus Protopterus; species Protopterus annectens. The sequence continues at coordinate 1,574,266,992 of NC_056737.1, forward strand.
ATTAAAGACATATACAACTTAGTATAAATATGCTCATCAGGCTAAGAATACATAATTATACATAGATACATAATATAGCATAATTTAGCCTATTAATATATTAAGCAGTGCAGCATTATGGTCAGGAATTTGCAAGAAACCCACACATTTTATGAGGAAGATACCACAAATACAAGGCAAAAATTTGGACAGTTAAGAGGTATGAATAATATAAATATTTTTGTGAACAATAACATTAAAGTTTGTTTGGTTTTAATAGTTTTTCTAGTTCTCAAATCAGTAAGACGTATTCTTTACAGTAATAACAGTCTCAGAATCATAGTCTGTTCATAACAGAATCATAGTCTGTTCATAAATACTATAACATATTGCAATGCACACAAACCGCAAATTGTATTTTAAACTTTCACAAATAATCATATTTTGGAGACTGTATTACCTAGATATATTATAAGAACATTTTACCAACCAGATATAAGGTGTTCCATGACAACGAGGTATTCCTTTATGAATGCATGTTTATTGAGATATTTACAGAAAAGTGAAAACGTATAGTTAATTGTATAATTAGCAATATAAATGTAAAAATATGGTTAATTGTATAATATAAATAACACAGAATATCTCCAAAGATGTACAATTTGTACTGCAAATATCAAATAATGTTTTCTTCAAAAACATTTAAGGTTTCATATGATGTCTTGCAACAGTCTGTAATTCACTTTTTTTTTTTGAAATATTAAGTACAGACAGAAATATTGTTTATTTTCATAGTTACTAACAAACAGCTAGCAATATCTGGGGTATAATGTAATATAAATAGACATTGACAATGCATTTTCCTGTCTCCTACCTTGGCATTTCACACCATATTTCACATCAACTCAATAACATGTATGGCTCTCAGTTATGAAAATATGAACATAAATATAAAAATATGAATAAGTGACAAATTGATTAATTTCTGTACTGCAGGGCATCCTAGATTAACAATATTACTGTCATTTTGTTAATAACTCTTAGCACTTTCTAAACCTACCTCTTATTAGCTAATAAGTTACTTGTTTAATAAATCTAGGCCCAAAAAATGTCTAGACTGCATAAGGAGCTATGGGTGTGAACTGGAAGTATACAAAAATGGCATTATAGGTTAATTGAGTTAAATACTACTAAAAATAGCAGAAACAAATAAAATGGAAAGAAAACAGTGGCTTTAGCACAGGAGAATCAATAGTAATTAAATAATTCAGTCTAGTGACACACTGTTATTTCTCTGGAGACTTATATTACAGCTTGTCTATCAGTGGTAGAGTCTCATATAGAGGCAAGAGGTAGCATATATCTTTTTTGTTACCAAAACCACTGTGAATGCATTGTCGTATATATATATATATATATATATATATATATATATATATATATATATATATATATATTTATATATACATATATATATATATATATATATATATATATATATATATACATATATATATATATATATATGTGTGTGTGTGTGTGTGTGTATGTATGTATATATATATATATATATATATATATATATATATATATATATATATATATATATATGCACACACATATACAAAGAAATGCTGCTCATTTTGTAAATAACTTTATGCTAGGAGTGCATTAGCTGTATAATAGCCAGTAACTCAAGTAATGCGCAACCATTTGAACTACACATACATCAAATGAAGTCACTGCAAATGCTTCCCTAGATGCATTAACCTCATAATTGTATATGTTGAGTAATGGGTTACAGGTTATGTATCCCCCTGCATATTTTGGTAGTGGATGGCTTTGCCCTACACATACACACACACACACACACACACACACACACACACACACACACACACTCACTCACATATAACTTCTTTTGTAAGCTTTGTATTTTCAATCAGCTAACGTAGATCTATTTTATGCTAAATAATGTGATGTTTACAGTCCAGCCAGTGTGTTTAGCATTTACATTATTAGTTCATAGGTTCATACTAGGCTATCCTGCCCTAGGGCATTTATAAGCCTAGCCAGAGTGTGTTTGGCTTTCGCCACCCATTTTAAATGAATTTTGCTATGCCCTTTTTCTAGGTTAGTATACTGTGCCTCTGTCTAACAGTGACACAGAAGTGATACCCGGGGTAAACCTACGATCTCCCATCCACTCATCAAGATTCCTCTTGAAGAGAGTCAATGAGAGACTCTGCCTAACCTGGACTGGGATTTTATTCCAGAGTGAAGGGAGCCTCTGGGTTATCAATCTGTCCCTCCAGCATGTCCTATTTATTTCAGTGCTGAGGTTCAAGTTTCTTGAGCGCGTAGATCGATGGGATTTGGATTTTCTGAGGTGCAGCATGTCCATTAATTCCGGGTTGGACATGGCTTTATACGTCAGGCACAGATCGCCTCTGAACAGGCGGTACGCCACTGAGTAGAGCTGGAGTTTCTTTAACCGGGCAGCATATGGCATCTGTTTGAGCCCTTTGATCCTCTTGGTGAGGTACTTTTGGGGTCTTTCCAGTTGCTGCAGGTGTCTGGTAAGGTACATCCCAAAAGGGGCATTGTACTCAATTATGGGCCTGATGAGGGATGAGTAAAGAGGCACGATGACCTCCCCTGATCTAGATGTGAATCCCTTCATGATTAGGTGGGCTATATAAAATGTTTTTCTAACCACTTTGGCCACGTGGTTTTCAAATGAGAGATTGCTATCAACTTGGGTCCCCAGGTCCCTAATTACTTCTTCCGTACTTAATGGATTACCACCTATTTGGTAATTTGTGGGCACTTTGTTTTTGACAAAGGGGATGACTATACACTTTTTGGCGTTTAGCTTGAGGCCATGGCTCTGGCACCAGTTGTCTGTTTCTATGAGGCCCTTTTGTAGGATGCTTGTGTCGGCTGGAGAGTCGATTATGGCGCCGAGTTTACAGTCATCTGCGAACTTGGTCAGCCACAGTCCTTCCATGTTGGCCTCTACCTCTGAGAAATATATACCGACAAGAGAGGTCCCAGGACTGAGCCTTGTGGGACGCCACTTGTAACTGGTTTGGAGTCTGACATGGCTCCAGCAATTCTAACCATGTGGGCTCTGTCCTTGAGCCAGTTTGCAACCCATCTAGTGACATAGGGGTTTATATTTAAGCTGGTGAGCTTATCTATAATGCCTGAGTGGGGTATTGTATCGAAGGCTTTTGCAAGGTCCAGGTAGGCTGTGTGGACCACCTACCCCTCGTCAATGGCCTTGGTGACTGTTTCAAAGAAATCGACCAGGTTTAAGAGGCAGGATCTGCCCTTAACAAAGCCGAACTGGGTAGGATCCAGTGTCTGTAGGTCCCCAATATCTTTATTTATGAGGTCCATGATGATCTTTTCCATAGCTTTGCAGACCAAGCTAGTCAGGCTTATGGGGCGATAGTTTCCAGGATCCGTTGAGGCACCACCTTTGTGGAGAGGGACCACTGTTGCTGTACGCCACTCTTTGGGTACATATCCTGTAGTAAGACTGAGATTGAACAGTAGTTTTATGTTTGGGTTTAGCTCTTCTTGGAGTTCATGTAGGACGCAGCCCGGGACACCGTCTAGTCCCATTGATGCTGTGTTTTTTGCTTTGGAGAGGGCGGCTCTTATCTGAGCATCTGAGATGTCAGGGGGGCAGCACTCTGCTGGGATAGATATTTGCCCTTTTGGTGAGGAGGGGGGGAGAAGTTTGCGCTGAACCTGTCAGCTAGGATGTTGGCAATGTCTGTGGGTTCGGTGTATTTTTTGTCATTTTGGACTAATTCTGAGCATATCTGGGAATTCCCACCCAGGTTCCTATTTAATTACAATGAATATTGCCAGCATTATTTCTTTTAGAGATATTCAGCTGTGTTCTTTAAATGGGCAGATGGTAGGGAGGACTGAGCAGACAGTGCCACATCACCTTTCTTTGGGGGGAAGAGATGGATTTTTGTAGTTGAGAGGCAACCCCATTGGAGGATGATTCTACTGCTGAAACTGCATACATACTGCTTAGTCTTAGCAGAGGGCAAAGCAAATACCTCACAGTCAGAATCATGACTTCTGACATTTTGAAGGGACATCGCTCCGTCTACCCCAGTGGGGGAGTTCATCCATATTCCAGTCGTGATCACCTAGCATTAATGGGGGGGAAATTCTCTCCTGATCTACAGTAATTATGTCCCTTCCCCAACTTTGTGTTTGTCAAATGGATAAGAGGCTAAGGGTCAATGGTGAAATTGGGATCCAAAATTAATAAAACTGTTTTAGAAGTTGCAATATGGTGACTAGAGATACAGAAGGTGAATGTGAGATATTTCAGGTGCACTAATGTCATTGTGCAATAAATCTTATCTCACTACTGTTTTTTTTTCCTTTTTTGTAGCTACTGCTATGGGCAGGATTTTCTCTCTTACATGTAGAAATGTAAATTATTTACACTTCTTTTTATACAGGCACACTGCAAAATTCTTCATGGAAGGAACTCGGCATCAGATGGATTTGGGATTATTAGACTTTGGAGCAGTATATACAGTTTTTATAACTGAGGTAAGCAGTCTATTGGATACCATTTATATTTAAATTGACATTCTATACTAGTAGCAGTATTTAGAATGCTAAAGTGACATACTAGCTGTTATATTTTAACTCACAATTTTATTACGTAGAACATTATTAGCTTTTCTTAATGTTACATAATTAATGGTAATGCTAAGAATACAACAGACTGATGTACAACAGTTGCAGTCCAGATTCCCAGAAAAGTTTATAACCCAGTATTAAATTATACAGAAAACAAAACTGCAGTAAAAATCACACTGGGAAGTACTCTGTTAAATATTAAACTGCAATGCTCTACCTGTGTCTGATGTCCCTGAAAATTAAAAGCTAAAAGGAGTCATCTCACCCCTTCTGTAAATATAAACTCAGGCAAGGGCATTGCAGAGCAGTGCAACATTTTAACTGGAATTCTGCAGCAGATTATTTAGTGATTCATTTCATGAACATGTATTTTGCCCAGTTTTGACCTTGACAATCTAAAATGTCTTCACTTGGGCTATCTGAACAATTCCTTTTTGGAGTTACACATAGCAGCACTACACTGCCCATATTTTACAGGAATGTGGCTATATAGTGGTGGTCACTAAATAAAATTAACATTTCTCCCATAGTAGCATGGTGGAGATAAGATTACGTACTAGTCCACAGTACATGTGCAGCCTCATTCAAGTCCATAGCAAATGTGTTTGACTCGTAGTACCAAATATTGGTGCTAGAGGGGGTCTACAAGTAGAATGAGTAAAGGTGTTAGTCCAATAAGGATTTGTAGTGTTTTTTTTTTAATTATTTATTTTTACATGTACAAACCAAGTAGAAGGATTGATCAACTGATCATTTTCTGCCACAACCAAGACCACATAGCAAAGACACACCCCAGGATTCATCAAGCCCTACACAATGTGCAGGAATAGTGCAGGAGCTGCTGCAGGGACTATGTCCACTGAGCGATTCAGCAAAAAGCATCCAGGATGTGCACGAGTGCTTCCACACTATTCCTTCATGGACACCACTGCCTTATGCTAATTACCTCATTTGCTGGTGAAAACCATCCAAATGACGGGAATTAGCAATTCAGCAAGCAGGCAGGTGTTGGAGCAGGAATAACCTGCAGAAATGTATTCAGTTACATTTCTGCAAAAAAGAAAACAAAGGCATGTCAGCCTCAAATAAAGCATGTGTTCCATTCATTAAGCATGCCAGTGGCCAAATATATGGCCATTGGCATGAAAAATAGTTTAAATTTTCTAAAATAAAAGGTTTTTTTTGGCTGATCTCGGCTGTTTTAGCATAGGGCAGTGGAGCGCAAACAGGATTGTGCCGAAAATAAAAAAAAAAGGGGGAAAATTAATTTTGAGAGAAATCTGCATTTTGCCATTGTAGTTAATGGGTCTATATTAGATCAGCGAATGCTTAAACAAGCGAATGCTGAAAAATATCGAAGCAGTAGAAACTCAAATTTTTTCCTACGGAAATAATTTGGTTGTCAGTTTCTGTTGCTTCGGTATTTTCAGTGCTGTGGTGGAAAGTTACGGGTCGGATTCAGGTAAGTGTGCGATTGTGTGGATGTGAGTGTTAGGGTGGTTTAGGTGAGTTAGGGTTAGGGCTCGGGTTACGTATGTGTGTGATTGTGTGGACATGAGGGTTAGTGCGGATTTAGGTGAGTTAGGGTTAGGGAACGGGTGAGGTGAGTGTGTGATAGTGATGGACCTTAGGGTTAGGGTTTGGGTTAAGGTAAGTGGATAGTTAGTGGTGTGTGCATAGTTTAGTGTAGGGTTAGGTGTCAGATTTTAGGTGTATGTGTGTGGATTTCTATTTGTTTGGTGTGCTTATGTTGTGTGTATGTGTTTTGGACCAACGTCCTACACCCACCATATCTTCTACTGTCCATTATCTAAACTGAGGAACTGAACCTTAACCTCCCTGTGCAACAGTCCCTCTATGAAGAAAAGTAAAACATAAGAAAGTATGTGTTCCTAATACAACTGACTGTTTTAAAGCTAGTTCTGTCTAGTTACTCCAGGTTATTTTAAGCTAGTTCTGTTCAGATACTCCAGGTTATTTTTTTATACACTCCCTAGCTAGGTCGACCAGCAGCCAAAGCCTTTCCTTACATTCTAGCTTGCCCCTCCTCTTCTGTCCTCTGTTCTTTAAACATAGCTCCTTCCCTGTTGTACTTGTAATCTCCCAGTCCTGCTACTTTTCAGAAGAAGCTACTCCTTACTATATAACTTTTGTCCACTAGGTGGCGCCCGTCTCCCTGTGTTACCCCACTGACTCAAAACTCTTCCCTTAGGCTTGCAGGTTTTACATATTTGTAGAACTGCTGCCCCTACATCTTTCTCTCCTTCCACCTGTACTCCAATTCACTTACATTTCTCTGTCTTCTATCCCTACTGCTTAGGCCTTTACCTTCTACCCATCCCCAAACTTTCCTTACCAAGTCAGCTCTCCACTGATAGTTTTTCTTTGGCCTCTCTCCTTCAGTGGCTCTGCTCAGCCTCTAACCTTCCCGAGCTCCAGGCCAAAACCCAATTGGCCTTCACAACTACAGAGAATTGGATGCTTCAAAACCATCTCTCCCTTAATGCCAATAAATCCCATATCATTCTCTTCTCCCCCTCAAAAGCATTCCCTCTTGATAAGCCATCCTTCAAGATCACCAGCCTCTCCCACTCTTCAATAGAAGTTGTTAGTTGTGCCAAATTACTTGTTGTTACCATTGATGAACACCTGAAATTTAATACTCATATTCAACTAAACATAAAAAAAACATCAGAAGCTTGGAATGCTTTACAGAAATGCTAACTTTCTCTCATTAGCTACAAGACAAACACTCGCCTCTACCTTCCTTCTCCCTTCTCCCTTCTCTCTTGTATGGTGCTCCTCTTCTAACCAACCTCACAGCTTCTATCTCTGCAAAACTTGAAAGTTGCTACTACAAAATCGCCAAATTTGCTACTAACTCTACGCATTCTACACACCATTGCACCTCCCTCCATAGTCTTCAATGGCTAGAACTCCCTAATCATCTTGATTACCTCCAACTTACTACTGCACACAAACTAATTTTAAACCCACTGCTTGCCCTGCACTGTCTAATATCTTGCCCTTCTACACTCCTCTCAGGCCCCTAAGATCAGGCCACCAAAATCTTCTTTCAGTACATAAACCTAAACGACCCCCTGGCCACCTTCTACTTTCTTATACTATAGCAAAAAAATGGAACTTGCTTCCTCCCCTTCTAAGAGTCACTACAAGCTATGAACAATTCAAATCTCTTCTCCATTCTCACCTCTCCCAAAACTGGAAATGTAATTGTATACTTCCAACCTAGATCCTATTACATCCAAGTTTCAATATTCCCCCTCCTGTCCCTCTTCTTCCAACACTTTCCTCAACTCCCCACCCTCTGCTTCTTTATCTCCTTTCCCTCTGTTTAACTCTATCTAAATTCCTTTTATATCCTCACCTCGCCACTGCCTATATGCCTATTCTTGCAACTGTATCTTTTACCATTTCCATAAGATGTATCTTTCACCTCTAACATAAAATGAATCTTTGTCTAACTGTTCTTTTTTATCCTCCTCCTGGCATCTCTTCTCCTTTAAATTCTTTGCACCTCCCTTTTTCTACACTTCTCCTTGATTTACTTCTTGTGCATTTTATATCTATGTATATATTTTTTTTCTTCTATGCCAACAATACAATTGTATAAAAATGTTATTTTTACTTGTTTGTAAATTGTTAAGTGTGCAATGTTTTAGGAATACAGAGCTTTAAGTGTGCAATGTGTTTGTAATATGGAGCTTTTCTCCCCGGGCCTCCACTGAAAACGGGCTTTCGGGCCCAGTGGACTTCCCCGGTTATCAAACTGGAAATAAATAAATAAATAAATAAATCAGAGATTTTTTTTCCCTAGGAAAAAAATCGCTGATCTGACAGTTCGAGATTGTAAGCTTTCGCTTACATAAGGTCGATCAATCAGTGTTCACTTTTTTAAGCATTCGCTGATATAATATAGACCTGTTAGCGGCATGCAGAATGAAAACAATACCAGGGAATAGTGGCTGATAAGGGGAAAGGCTCAGTGTAAGTGTAACTCAGGAGTAAGGCAGTGGTGTATGCAAATGAGGGGATTTATACTGAATCACAAATTTCTTCTAAGAGTCAGACTGCACCTAACCGTGTAGGTCCTCTAACAAAATAGTGTAGACAGGAGAATCAGCTAACATGAAAAGGGGGTGTGTCATGATTACTGTAAGCACATTGGAGCTCAGTGGCCTGAATTTACCCTTAGCTAAGCACAGCTAAGGCAGGGAGTGTGTCTGAGGCTGTATATCCCTATTCCATGAAATGCAGAGCTTGTTCGCGTCTAGGAAGGGCCAGTTCTGCTTAAAACTGTTTTCTTTAGCTAAAAGGGTGTGTGCGGCACGCACCAGGCCTAAAACAGAAAAAAAATAAAAAAACACAGGAGATAGCAGAACTATTTACATTTGAACACCATGAATGCGCAGCATGCATTAGGGCTTAAACGGGGAGGAAATGGGAAAGGGAAATTGCAGAAGGAAGGTAATCAAGGAGAACAACCATAGCTGGCACGTGGAATGCATCAGATTCAGCCAATTACACAGGCAGCAGCCCAGCACACTATTATAACTATGCAAACACCTTTCAGTCTGGTTTTTCCCACATACTCTACATCACTGGTGTACACATTTGGGGGAATTTTAAACTGACAAATCTAACAAAACATGTTAGGGGTTGCTGTTGCTCTGATTTATCAGTATGTGCTAGAGACTGAGGGTGGTGAGGAGGAAAATGCTGACAACTAACTCAGACTGAAGAGAGGAGAAGTGTGTTCAGACACAGGGTAACCTACCAGGGCTACATGATCTGAAGATAGTAGAGTGCTACAGGGTGGTCAGGGACATACTTCAGCAACTTGTTGGGCTGTGCCTGCATTGCTTCAGAGCCAAAACCAACAGAGGGGAAGCCATCCCAGTGGATACCAAGGTATGTGTAGCCTTAAGAATACTACCTACAGGTACTTTCCAAAGACCAACTGGGGATATTATGGGGGTCTCACAGGCATCTACATCCAGGATATTCCACCAGTTCCTGGATGCCATGCAAACACTTGCCTCAGAACTCATTTACTTCCTCCGCACCCGTTAGGAGAGGACCAGCACAACATGCTTCTCTTCCACCACGTAGCAGACTACCCAGAGGTACTGGGTGCCATAGACTGCATGCACATCCACATCAAAGCACCACCTGGTGAATGGGGTAGGGTCTACATAAACTGCAAGTGCTTCCCCTTCATCAACTGCCAGGTTGTGTGCAATGCCAAGGGCATTATTATGAATGTGTGTGCTATCACGACACCCACATCTGGCATTCATCACAGCTGGACCGGGAATTTGCCAGTGGGTACATCTCATATGGCCAGCTGGTGGGGGATGCTGGCTACACACTGGAGCCATGGCTGATGACACCCATCACAAATGCATACACACCCACACAAGAATGCCATAATGAGGCACACACACAAACCAGGACCATTATAGAGTGTGTGTTTGGAATGCTGATGTCATGGTTCTGCTGCCTTGACATATCCGGCGGAGCCTTGCAGTACTCTCCAGCCACATGTGCACACATGTTCATAGTATGTGCCATGCTAAACAATATGATCCTGTGGAAACAGCTGCAGCAGGAACAAAATGGGGAAGGGCCACACAGCCCTCCGCCATTGTCAAGGTCTCCACAGGCACAGAGAGACTCAGAGGAGGAACATCCTGAGCCTGCCCCTGTAGGCATATGGAGGTATACACTGTATTTCCTGGCTTTGGCAAAGCGGCAACACATAGCACATACACTGACATTGTAGGGCCCCAGGGACTGACCTCTCTCTCTGACTCACACACACAGTAAAAGGCATGTCAAACATCACACCACTAATACCTTGCCATGTATAGGCAGTGTACTGCGTGCATCTGGCATAGTCAGCCCTCAAGCACCATCCTCACAACAGCCTCAGGCACAAGGTAAACCAGTCTCTGTAACAAAATAAATGAATGGAGTGGAAATTTCTGATAGCATATCTATGGTATTGATCACACATGCAAGGGAATGGGGGGGCTAACTGGGATAGCAGCAGACAACTGACAGCTCTGTGGGACAACAGGAAGTGTATCCCCAGTACTGCCCAACCCACACCATGCAGTGCCACCATAGCTGACAAATACCACTACAGTATATGTGGTGAGCCAAATAACTGGGGGGTGGTCATAGGTCACATGCATGGATGTCAAAGATGGGGTCCCATAACCACCCCAACCTCACCCAGCAGATCAGCTGAAGAAAACCATACAGAAATGCCTAGCAAAGGCCCCCTCATGGCGACATCCATGAAATCCCCACCCACAGACTTTTACACAGTGATATCACAGCAGATCTGACAGTGGCAGTATGGCTTTGAAAGGTAAGAAGTCTGAAACTACAAATGTCTATGCCAGAAAAATCTGACCTGTGGTCGATACTGTTATGCCTGTAGTCTGAAAGATAGGGTACACCTCTATGCTAAATGGGACCAAAATGTTAAGCAAATAGCATAGTATGTGCAGATATGTATTGAGTACAGATGTGTCACCCCCCCCCCATTCCCATAGAAATTCAGTAACATGTCCCTAGCCTTAAGCAGCATCCAGATATCACCCAGAGTGATGGCACAATACTAACAGAAAGCAATTGTCAGTAACACCCACAATCAACTTACTGGTGCCATCCCAGGGTTGTCTACTGCCAGCAGCCTGGGAACATATGATCATCAGAATGCACTGCCTTGCTGTCACACCTAGCCTACAGGCTTCTGTCAAATGCCAATGCCTCACCCACAGTGCCCTGTTAGGGAATGCTTTGGGGTCCATAACACCAGCATAACACAGTCCACAAAATGCAAAGAAAAGGCATGCTGATAGCTGCTAAGAGCAAACCTGCCAGTCTCAGAGAGCCAGAAATCTGGACAAAGCCATGAATAATGGCATGATGAAGGTCCAAAGAGAAGATCACCTGTGAAATACTGCTCTAATTATGTTATAAATTTTATGGAATGATTTGCATTAACATGGAATGTCTGATGGGTACAAAGTCTGACATTGCAATGTCAACTGTCAGTGTATCTGACATCAACCCTGAGTGACTTGCAAAACACTTTTGTTTGAAAACCACACTTGTTTGGGTAACTAACAAGATATGAGTCATGGATGTGGACATTCTGTGATACTCTGTACAGTTGACAGGCAGGGCTAGGAGTCTAAACATGGGAATGCACTCACTGCAGGCAGTCCTAACCCTGGAAGATGGTGACATGTCTGCACCCACAGAACCCTGGGCCACAGCCATGAGGAGTAACACACCCTTCCCTGATCACTCATCCTATGCAACATTCTGACCCCAATATGTGAGCATCCAAGCAAACTGAAGTGAGCCATACATATAGGTGTGACAAACACACACCTCCAGGCTGGTCAAACAGTCTGACACACACAAGACACTCCAAGTGCAGTCAACCATTGAGTAGAACCCAATGCAAAGTACTGGTAGCTATAGGCAAACATATCTGACCCAGAACACACATCCCCACATATCTTATCCCCTACAAATCTATCCGGAGTCTACCTGTCATCCTGATCCTATCTGACTTATATTACCCAACTGTAGACTGGAAATTAGACCAGGCCAGAACAGAAGTGCACAGAGATTCCACCATTGTAATATATCACCAAGGTGCTGGACTGTTTCCACAGCACCAGCAGTCATTTTCTTGTAGGCACACCTCTGAACAGGCTGGATTGTTCAAGAATGCATAGCATTTGGCCAATAATCCTGGTGTGTGCATCATCCATCCTGTATTCCTCCGGTAAATCACTGTGATGATCTGAGGAGGTATGTCATGAGGTACTGAAACAATACATGACAGTGTCAAATGGCATATATGTCAGATGTCTGCTAAAACAAGCCCTGTAATCCTAGTAACCCATACATTACTGAGAGAAATTGTCACAATCACTGTATAGCCCATTGTCCCCCATTTTGATAGGCTATCTCCAGATATTCTTCAACAACAGGTTGAAAGGTATGGCTGTAGCACAAAACAAACCAGACTGGAGTACAACAATCCCTGGAATGGACTCCAACATGTACTATAGAAGGTCACACTGGGCATACTCATACACATAGAGAAATGTCAGTAGACTCTAGGAATGAACAGGCCTTCCCCACTCAGTGCACTTCCTATTGCCCCACCTTAGCAGTCCTGAAGATGTCTGTCACATTGAAGTCACTTTCGTTAAGTCTCAATCCTGTAAGCTCTGTGGCATGTGTGATAACTGTGTAACACTATAGTACAATGAACTAGTTAGGTAGGAGTTCTAATCTCAGTCCTGCCAAATGTAAAAGTGTGTGTGAGTGTTTACAACTAAAAGCATTTGGGTCCTTTCAAACCCAGTACACTTCCCCTTTCCGTACTTTAGCAGTCCTGCAGATATCAGTTACCCTAGAAGCGTCTTCCATCAGACCTCAGCCCATTAAGCTCTCTGGCATGTGTGATAACTGCATAACACTGTAGTAGAAATAACTAGTTAGGTAGGAGTTCTAATCTCAGTCCTGGCAAATGTAAAAGTGTGCATATGTGTGTGTTTTTTACAACTAAAAGCTTTTGGGTCCATTCAAACCCAGTACACTTCCCCTTTCCCTATTTTAGCAGTCCTGCAGATATCAGTCACCTTAAAATTGCCTTCCATCAGGCCTCCACCCCATAAGCTCTGTAATGCATGCAATAACTGCATAACACAATAGTAGAAATAACTAGTTAAGTAGGAGTTCTAATCTCAGTCCTGGCAAATGTAAAAGTGTGTGTATGTTTACAAGCTTTTAGGTCCATTCAAACCCCAAAACTTCCCTTTTCCCTATTTTAGTAGTTCTGCAGATAGCAGTCACCATAGAAGTGCCTTCTGTCAGGTCTCAGCCCCATAAGCTCTGTGGCATGTGTGATAACTAGTTAGGTAGGACTTCTAATCTCAGTCCTGGCAAATGTAAAAGTGTATATGTGTGTGCATTTACAACTAAAAGGTTTTTGGTCCATTCAAACCCAGTACACTTCACCTTTCCCTACTTTAGCAGTCCTGTAGATATCAGTCACCCTAGAAGTGCCTTCCGCAGGCCTAAATAAGCTCTGTGGCACGTGCGATAACTGCATAACACTAAAGTAGAAATAACTAGTTAGGTAGTTGGTTCTAATCTCAGTTCTGGCAAATGTAGAAGTGTGTGTGTGTGTGTGTGTGTGTGTGTGTGTGTGTGTGTGTGTGTGTGTGTGTGTGTGTGTGTGTGTGTGTGTGTGTGTTTGTTTACAACTAAAAGCTTTGAGGTCCATTCAAACACAGTACACTTCCCCTTTCCCTACTTTAGCAGTTATCAGTCACCTTAGAAGTGCCTTCCATCAGGCCTTAGCCCCATATGCTTTGTGGCACATGCAATAACTGCATGACACTGTAGTAGAAATAACTAGTTAAGTAGGAGTTCTAATCCCAGTTCTGGCAAATGTGTATATATGTGTAGTTTAAAGTATTTTGTGGCCTCTCTCACCCAGTACATCACCCATTGCCATAGTTTACAAGGGCTGGTGATGTTCCTCACTTTAGGAGTACCTTTGAACAACCTTCATCCAATAAGCTCTGTGACGTATGTGATAAATGCATAACACTGCAGTAGAAATAAATAGGTAAGGGTTCTAATCTCAGTCCAGGCAAGTGTGTGTGTGTGTGTGTGTGTGTGTGTGTGTGTGTGTGTGTGTGTGTGTGTGTGTGTGTGTGTGTGTGTGTGTGTGTGTCATACCATTGGGGGTGGGTTTTGCAACTTTTTGCTGTTGCCCACCCAGTACATGTCCCAGTGTCCACATTACAAGGCCTACACTTGCCATCCACTGTAGAGGGACCTGGGACCTGTAGACACTCTGCAGCCCTATAAGCATTGTGCCATGTACAGTAACTATGTGACAGTATGGGATAGATAACAAGATAGGCTGCCCATCTAATCCTTGGATATCATTCCTTCCTCAGGAATCATACACAAATACAGTCAGGTAGGCAGCCACACCTACATCAGTAGGTGGCCTGCTAACTACTCACAGATAGAACACTAAGTGTGAAAGCAGTGGACTCCATCTCAGACTGCTGAACAGTCACGAGTGGAGTCCCACAGGTTGTGGACCTGGGTTGCCTCATGATTGGGATCCACACCTCAGAGGACTAGCCCAATATGAAAGTGCCCTGGCTAACAGTGTTTGGAGATGAATACAAGGTGGATGCTATTACTATCCCCCCACATGAAGTTGACATCCTACATATAGGCTTCTCTGAGACCTATGACTGTTGTCAGAACCCTGGACATAAGTTCAATGCCAGATGATGTGCCGACATCCCCCTTGGGTACGATATGGTTCCCATAAGTAATACACTGATGGTAGTCCACTGAACAGAGATGCTGGTATAACAGAACTGGGAACACAGGTTGACAGTGAGCTGTATAGTGACCGCCACAGTGCTACTATCGTCCGAATGTCCTTCCATGTGTCACTACTCCTGACTCAGGGTGTTGAATCCAAGAAGTAAAAGGACAATGTTTCCCTGTAAACACCCCTCAGTAGGCCAGTCAATGTGTACTATAGTCTATTTGCCATATACCCCACTGGACACCAGCAACAACAGCAGAGGCTGCAAATGTACCTCACAAAGATGATCTTAGGTACTACACACTTACCCCATATGAACAGACTCCCAACAACTGCACTGAATATCTGTCTCATATTGGCTATGTAGGTGCGAATTCTGCCTGACATACACAGCCATGTCTGACCCAACATTGTTAGGAATGCTACATCGGAGGATATCAATCTGTCCACCCAACATCTCCCAGATACCTCAACCCTATCCTCACAATCAATAGGACATGCTGGAGGGAAAGGTTCACAACCCAGAGACTGGCCATGCCATGGAATAGATGCCACACACATGTGAAGCTGAGCACATCACTAGCCCTCTTCAAGAGAAATTTGGAGGAGTATATGGGGAATAGAATACCCACCCTGGGGATCACTACAGTGACTATACTCAGTAGACACACTAGGGAGCTTCATTAGGTGGCATGATGCCAGTGTATTCAATGGGCTAGCCTTGTAAAGCCTCTATGGCCATTTGCCATGAACACACCTATGACTCTTTGAAACCATGGATCTCAGGACTGTCAAATGTGTGTGTGTGTGCATTAGTGTGTCTAAGAGTGTTTGTGATTGCGTAAACATGTGGGTGAAAGTAGTTGGTGGCCTGTCTCACCCAGTACAACTACAATTACCATACCTTACAAGTGCTGTAGATGTGATTTACTATATAGCTACCTTGGGACACTCCACAACCTCTAAGCTCTGTGGTGTGTGTGTGAATTGCATAACACTATAATACCAACAACCACATAGCTAGAGGTTCTAATATGAGTCATGGCAAATGTGTGTGTGTGTGTGTGTGTGTGTGTGTGTGTGTGTGTGTGTGTATTATTGTGTGTAAGTGTGCATATGTGTAGTTTACAGGATTTTGTGGCCTCTCTCACCCAGTACATCCCCTATTGCCATAATTTGCAAGGCCTGGTGATGTCCCTCACTGTAGAAGTAGCTTTGAATAAGTGTCACTTCATAACCTCCATGGTGCAGGCAATAAATGCGTAACAATGTAGTAACAATAAATAGGTAGGGGTTCTACTCCCAGTCCTGGCAAATGTGTGTGAGAGAAGAGTATTGTGTGTGTGTGTGTGTGTGTGTGTGTGTGTGTGTGTGTGTGTGTGTGTGTGTGTGTGTGTGTGTGTGTGTGTGTGTGTGTGTGTGTATGTGTGCAAATGACATCCTTTGGATGGCCATGGATTCATATTTATGCCATGGTAAGCACAGTGCACATTCCTAAGTCTACTAGATGAGGTCCGCTGTTCATATCAACTGTACTTGCATCTGTAGACATTCTGCAGCCCTATAAGCCCTGTGCAACCATAAGGAATAGTATGGTACAAATAACAAGATAGGTTGGTCTGCTAATGTCAGTACTGGCAAGTGTGTGTGTGTGTGTGTGTGTGTGTGTGTGTGTGTGTGTGTGTGTGTGTGTGTGTGTGTGTGTGTGTGTGTGTGTGTGTGTGTGTGTGTGTGTGTGTGTGTGTGCATTGGTGTGTACAGATGTGTTTGGGAGTGTGTACACTCATGTGTGACAGTAGTATGAAAACTGTCACACCAACTACACCACCCATTGCCATACCTTACAGGAGCATGTGATGTTAATCACTGTACATGTATTTAGGAAACACAACACACTATGAGCTCCATGCCACCCTGTGATAACTACCTAATACTGCATCACCAATAACTAGATGGGTGGGGGTGTCAAACCAACACTGGCAATTGTGATCCTGTGTGTGTGTGTGTGTGTGTGTGTGTGTGTGTGTGTGTGTGTGTGTGTGTGTGTGTGTGTGTGTGTGTGTGTGTGTGTGTGTGAACAGTATTCTCTGTGTGTTGCATCAACACAATACCTTCTGTGTGTGTGGTATTCACAAACATTTGGTGTGTTCCACCCAGTACACTTATCATTGTCCACTGTACAAGAGCTGCTGACATCAGCCACCATACACTTACCTGTATATACCCCTCAGCCCTATCAGCCATGTGGCACATGCAATAACTGTTATGCAGACCTGTTAATTATGTACAGCTGTACCCTGGATATGCCACAGTCGGTGTGTTACCACACTGCCATACCCCTTGTAGAAAAGGACTGCAAGGCTACATACTCCTGACAGACAGACACCTAGAACACAGACTACATTATGGAGATCACAGTCAGTCAGTGTTAATAACAGCAATAATGCATCTTGGCTGGGCAGCTACACACTCTGATGTGTAACCATTAAACATGTTGGCTGACAACACTTTACACAGCATTACATTGCTAAACTGTATTAAATTCACCCTCTGCATCAGAACCATGTTATCATGTCCCTGCATCAATGGTATGGATGACAGGGATGTGGCACAGGTGTCATCATATGCATAGGGTGTGGTGTGGGTTTGTCAGAGGCATAGACTGAGCCAATTGGTTGATATCATATGTGTGGGTTGGGGTTTGTGTATTATATGGGCCGTGCAGAGGTGGTGTGTGTAAGTATTGATGTGCCCTAGCTGTGACGATGATGATGATGATGTGTGTGTGTGTGTGTGTGTGTGTGTGTGTGTGTGTGTGTGTGTGTGTGTGTGTGTGTGTGGATGTACACAGTTCTGCCATGTTGCTGCCCTATACAGGGGTATGTTGGACAGCTGCGGAACATACATGGCAGGGTGTACAGTTCACTGTGTCTGACCATGGACATGAGAACTGGGCCTGCCAGGGGTTCCACTGGCACCACCAGGCTCAAAGCCAGATGGAGTAGTACTCCCTGATGATGACTGTTGTCTGCTGGATCCATGTCCCTGCTGGGACTAGCCAGGATCAAGTGCACATGGCCTGCTGTGTCGTGGTGTGGACAACACCCCCCCCTGCAGTCATGCTGCTGGTACTGCCACTTCGGGAGTGGGAGTGAGATGTTGCATGGCCACATAGACCTTCAGCTGTTCGTGGTGCTGTCCTATGCCCATGTGGCTGAAGGCCAACTCCCACCAAAATCTCCTACACAGACATCCCACGGTCGAGGACTGCCACCATCTCACCCAACCATCTATCCATGACCTCAGCATAATAATGGTGGGCATCTGCAAGATCACGGATGTTGTCATGCATAGCAGTAAGATTTGCCATCAGGATCCTGACAGTCTGCCTGTTGTGACATTCCGTACATACCTGTGCCTCCTTAATGGTCTGAAACATGCGTCTGGTGACACCTGCTGTGGCATTTGGTCAGGGCCATGATGAGCAGCAGTCCTCCTCTGAGCACCCCAGTCCATCTGCCTGTGTGGGACCTTGCCTGTTATCCAGCTATGGCTGGTGTCTACAGACACACTTGCCATAGTCACGACACTTTCCTGTCCCATGCCACCACCTGCCAACTGTCCCTCATCTATGGCCACTGGTGATGGGGCATGTGTGGGCATTGTGACTGTGTGCAGGGATAGGGTGGAAAAAAGTGGGATGCCAACAAATGGCACAGATTCAGCCTCTGACAAGCCCACCTTTGCCTCACTATGCCTATCATCATTGTCAGAGTCTGCAGAGACACTGACATCAGTTTCCACGTGGGATGGACCCTGACCCCATTGCCACCTGTGAGAGAAAGACAATATATCTAATTTAATACCTGTACAGTATGGTTTACTTACACACACACACACACACACACACACACACACACACACACACACACACACACACACAGACAGTTACAGGTGAGGTGGCACAAAGATATTACGGAGACCTCACATTACCCAACAGTTGACATACGTGACACATGGCCCTCAACATCATGCATTGCAGCCATTCTTAATCTATGTTACTAACAATCTACATCTCTAGGAGGAATGAGTTGTGTTAGTAGGTGACATCCCTTCCCCTAGCACACACTGCACCCATGTACACATTATTGTTGTGCAACTGTATAGCACACTGGCATCTACTGTAGACCATACCTCACAACTGTACAAATCATTGCTGAATGTTTAGATGTTTGGCACTTATGTTTTCTCTTTTCCTCACAACCCTATGTGTTTGTCTGACACATAACTGGGATGATATGAGGACTGATGTCACTAATTAATGACATACATTTGATTTGCACATCTCATCAGCAGCAGTGAATGTATGTGCAATCAAATCCGGTTACACCAATGACCTTCTTAGCATAACATGGATATGATAAGCGTACACACCAGCCTCTTGTATGATATAAAATGAGACCACATTGCTGCATTTGAAAACATTACACACCTTATATGTGACATATGACCTGTGCAATCCAATCAAGAAACAAACGTGTTAGTTGTGAAGATACTGAATGAGATGCATACAATATTGCGGTTGCATAGGTATGAACACCCTTAAACCAATATTTGGTTGAAGCACCTGTTAATTGAACTACAGCAGTCACTCTTCCTGGGAAGGGGTATGTTAGCATGGTACATTTGGCATTATTTGGACAGTCTTCCCTACAAAGGTCCGCCAACTCTGTCAGATTGCAAGGCCAGGTCATGTGCACAGCCCTTTGAGGTCACACTGGGGGTTTACTATTGGTGTTGAGAGTGGGCATTGTCTGGCCCAATTCATAACCTTGATTGTGTTCAGATAGAGCCATTCTTAGCTAGCTTTGGATGTATGTTTCAGTTCATTGTCATGTTGGAAGCTGAGACCTCTCTCTATCCTCGGCCATGTTGCAGGTTCTTGACAGCTTTGGCACACACGTGAGTGTTATTTGTAACTGTTCAGAATTCCCTCCATCATATCTACAGGCCTAGTTCAAGCTAATGAACAGCAACCCTAAAGCTGGACACTGCCACCATCAAGCTTCAATGTGTGGATGGTGGTCCTCAGGTGAAGTGAGGTGTTGCTTATGCACCACACGTAGCTTTAGGAATACTGTCTGTAGTTTTGAACTTTGGTCTCATGACACCATTACACATTGCAGCACATGCCTTTGGGAGACTTGATGTTATGTTTTGCTACCTTTACACAGCCCTGGATGGTGTTTGGTGTGGGTAAATGCCTCTGTCTACTTACCCTACCTCATAGGCCACACGTATGCAGAATCCAGGTAATTGTTGCTACATGTAGTACATGAGCAGTACTTGCCAGAGATTCCTGCAACTCCCTCAGTGTTGCTGCATGTGTCCTGGCAGTCTCCTTGACCAGTTCTTAACATGTCTTGTCATCTGTTTTGGAGGGACATCTGGTTAATTTTAACAGCACTGTTGTCCCATACTCAATCCACCTGTAGATGACTGCCTGCACTGTGTTCCATGGTATATGCAATGCTCTGGTAATGTTGTTGTACCCTACCCCTGACTGATACCTTTCAGATATGAGATCCCTTTGAGACTTTGTAAGATGTGTGCAAGCCATGGCTGCTTCTGCTGAAGGCAACTGAGCAAATGTCATGAACATACTGCTTGGACGGCAGAGCCTTATGTCATGAACATACTGCTTGAACAGCAGACTGTTAGTCAGTGTTACATTGAGTCCCTGTACTTGATGGCAGGTGTGTACCTAAGTGGAGTGCATGCTGTCGGTGCATCACAAGCTGTCACAATATTTTATTTTGATGGTGTGCACACAAAATGCATCCAGTGTATTGTAGGGTTTGTATACCCCATATTTGGTGCACTAACTTTTTTTTGTTTTACAAGTTATTTGTTCATGTTATGGTCACATTACAGGTTGAAAAAGGTGTGGAATGTAATATCATGGTCTGTTGTTGTATATATATGAGGAACACTTGGCATCTTAATAGCGGTGTGTACATTGTTGTATCCACTGTATAAGATTAGTATGTCATGCATGTCCCTACTGTAAGCCCATTTGTCCCCCCATTTTGTTGGTTTCTGTCCAGACATCTTGCACTGACAG
This sequence comes from Protopterus annectens, assembly GCF_019279795.1. Classification (NCBI taxonomy): domain Eukaryota; kingdom Metazoa; phylum Chordata; order Ceratodontiformes; family Protopteridae; genus Protopterus; species Protopterus annectens. Next base: position 1,574,288,207 of record NC_056737.1, read on the forward strand.
GTTGTGAGTTATGTTACAGGAATGTTGCATACCCTTTAGATATGCCCCCACGGTGACCACTGTGATGCACTGCAGTTAAAACCAACAAATGTGAATGTGGACATCATGCATTATGGCTAAGTGTGATATTTGTGTGCATGACAAATAAAATAGGCCTTAACATGCATGGGGAATTGGCAAACCACAACAAAACAATTCCATACTCATCAGCTACAGGCTGCTGTCCCACATGTTGACCCGAGGGACCTAAATAGTTGTGGGAGAGAGGTACTCTCAGCAGACTCTCATGTGGTGTTGGTAGATTGTGGAAGCAGCATTTCTGCACATTAACAGTACAAACACCAATACTACAAAATAGGGTCTATATTATGATATTGCACGCTCAGAAGAGTGAACTACATGTAATCGACCCCATGTAAGCGAAAGCTTACATCGAAACCTCAGAACAGCAGTTTTTTTTCCAAGGGAAAAAAATCATTGTGCTGAAAGAGAAAAAAAAAATTAAACATTACATAATGTGGGGGCGGGGTGAAGCCCACCACACTTAAATATTCCAACTCCGAGATCGCACTACAGTGCTGAGAATGGCAAAGTAGCGAAAGCGGCCAAGCAAATTCTTTCCCAGGGAAAGAATTAGCTGAAAAGCCACTTTGCTATTTTGCCTTTTTGCGCTTTTCAGTTCGACAAAGATGCATTTGACAACCTGCGTCTGCGACAGCGTCATAGGGAGTCTACAAAATATGCTGCCCATCACCATAGATGTGCACTTCTGTGCATTACTATACACCATCAACACCTACTCTCTTATCTGACATATGCATGTAGATACTATACAGATACAACTAGATATGCAACAGTATTGTAGTAATGTGCACTGAGACCTTACCTGAACACTCCTAGTCCATTGTGTGGATGCAACCCACCTCCACAATGCTTTCTTCAGCTTCCTGTGGGATGCTTTGGGTGCATGCTCCAAGGTTGGCAAGGAGCTCTTCGGTAGGTGTCAGTGGGGGCTGGATGGCTGGGCCCCCACCTGTGGCTAGGTGGTCCCTTGCTATGGCAGCAGCCCTTCGCCGTGCTTGGCATATGAGGTCAGTAGCATGATGCCCAACTTGCTTGTATGTTCTGCTGTGCAGGCCAATATCATTTACCCTGTGGACAAGAGCATTCCACAGGGTAGTCCTCTACCGCAGATCTTGTGGCCTTCTGCTAAATAGTACTGCATACTCTTGGATGACAGCTTCAGTGATGCATGCTATTTTTGCCTCATTGAAGGCACGCAGTCTGGGCCTTTGCTTTGCACCTGGAAGACATAAACAGGAGAACATGTCACAGGACCTCACACGGTTGTCAAATTGCACATCAACAGTGGATACCAGTCACCACCACTCACAACTACACCCTAACCCTCTAATCTATCACAACAATATCATCTTGCATTGCACTCCTGGCCCTGATGTGTCATATTCCCCCCAATGATGGGTACTTAATTGCATAATCCTCTATTCCCCAGTCATTTCTATGTAGAGGGATGACAGTGGCCATCTTCCATGTGGATGGGGTGTGAATGCTATCAAAGTTGTGTTTGACTATAGCGTGTGATGGAGCTGTGAGCACATGCCTGAGTTCATGTAGGAGGTAGACAGGTATGTTATCAGGCCCCATGGAGATTTGCTGTTGTTTCCATCAGTAGGCAATATGTACATGCTCACCGTTGATGTGGGGAGAGGTGCAGTTGCTGTGCATATCCCGCAATACAAATGGGGGGACAGGGTGGTGATGTTCCCACCTAACCTGTCTGATGCAGGTTGCCTGTAGCCAGGACATGTGTGTGTGAGGTGTGCTTTACCACCAGTATAGGGTGAATTGTGTTGTTGCCTCTGAGACTGACAACATATGTGGAGACACCCTTGTGATTGGCCTTGGTGGTGTGGATATGTCTGATTTGTAGTCATAGCTGTACAGGGAGTCACCTGTGAACTTACATGCTTGCTCAGATAGAGGCAAACTTGCTTCCACATTGTTGCCTGCACCTATGTGTCCATGTACAGCCAATATAGCAACTTATGTGGATTGTGTATTGCTGCTGTCCACCAAAGGGTATTACTCTACCTTGGTGGAGGCTGGTTTTACAGATATGGTACTGCTGAGTCCATACAGCTACAGTGGATGTAAAATGTACACACCCTGTTACAATGCCTGGTATTTGTGCAATTGAAACATGACACCACAATAACTCATTTCAAAAAAATTCCCACCTTTAATGTGACCTATAGCCTGTACAATTCAATTGGCAACATAATATGTTCTGTGAAAACACATGCAAATAAAAAAATTGTATAATAATTCAGTTGAATGAGTCTGCACACCATTAAACTGATACATTGTGTAATCACCTGTTGAGATGATTACAGCAGTCATTCATCTTGGGTTGGAGTCTAACATCATGGCACATCTTTACTTGGCAATATTTGCCCAACTTCCTTGCCACAGTGCTACAAATGTATCAATTTGTGAGAGCATCTCTTGTGCACAGCCCTATTCAAGTCAACACACAGATGTACTCTTGGATGTGGGTCTGGCCACTGGCATGCACATGCCCAAACTGTACTTTACATCTTGTGGCATAATTCCTTTGTTGATTGGGATAAATGCTTGAGGTCATTGTTATGTTGACAGGTAAAATCCCTCTTTGTCTTCAGCTTTCTAACAGATGACTATAGGTTGTAGGACAAGGATGATTGTTATTTGGAAGTCTTCATAATTCCCTCCACCTTAACTAAAGGTCCAGTTCCAGCTTAAGAAAAGCAACCCCAAAGCATGATACTGCCACCACTGTGCTTCACCGGGGGGGGGGGTTCTTTTTTGTGATGCAAATTGTTGTTTTGGGCCAGACATACCTTTTGGAATTGTGTGCCAAAGGTTCAACATTGGTTCCATCAGACCATGACACATTTTCCAACATCCTTTTGGGAGATTTGATGTAGTGTTTACCAATGTTAGTCAGGCCCCAGATGTTTTTCTGTGTATGAAAAGGCTTCCATTTGCTACCCTGGCCCATAGGCCAGACATATGGGGAATACAGAAGATTGTTGACAGACTCGCCATACGTTCCTGCAGCTTCTTCAGTGTTGCTGTAGGTCCCCGGTCAGCCTCTATGGCCAGTTGTCATCTTGTCATTTCATCCCTTTTGGATGGACATCCAGCTGTTATCAGCATCACTGTTATCCCATATGTTCTGCACTGTCTGATGACTGCCTGCACTGTATTCCACGGTATATCCAGTGTTGTGGACACTTTCTCCTCTTCTCCTGACTGATGACTTTCCACACTGAGATTCCTTTGGTGCTTTGTAAGCTCTCAGCAAAATATGGCTTTTGCTTTAGCAGGCAACTGGGTGAATATCAAATAAATCCTAGTAGGACAGCTGAACATTATTTCTGGGTAATCAGAGTCTCATTAATTGATGGCTTGTGTGTACCCAAGAAGACAGAATCCTGTGCTTACAGCAAGAGGTACATCTGCAAGGTATTACTCAACGTGTGTGTACATGTATGCAACCAGCATATAGTACATATGTTATGTTTACATTGTCTCCTCTACCAGATTTCTTTGTTGCCAAATGGAATTGTACAGGTTATGGGTCACATTCAAGGTGGAAAAAATTTTGAAATGATTATCTGTGGTCTCATTTTCATACAGCACACAAACCTGGCATTTGAACAGGGTGTGTACACTTTTGATATCCACTGTATATAGGTGTTCATAGGTTCTGCCTAAAGGCATTTATAAGCCTAGCCAGAATGTGTTGGCTTTCGCCGCCCCCTTAGTTTAGTTCCCTGTGCCTCTGTCCAGCAGAGCTACTGAAGTGATCCTCGGGGTAAACTTCCTGTTTCCCATCCACTCGTCAAGGTTTCTCTTGAGGAGTGTTAGTGAGGAGCTCTGCCTAATGTAGATTGGAATCTTGTTCCAGAGCATGGGAAGTCTCTGGGACAGGAATCTATCCCTCCAGCACATCCTAGTTATTGTTGTGGTGAGGTTTAGATCCCTAGAGCTTGTAGCTCGAAGGAATATGATTTTCTTTAGGTGGAGCATGTCCATCAATTCTGGGTTGGACATGGCCTTGTATGTCAGGCAGAGATCACCTCTGAGTAGGCAGTATGCAACTGAGTACAGCTGGAGTGTCTTCAGTCGAGCTGCATAGGTCATCTGTTTGAGGCCAGTGATCCTCTTGGTGAGGTACTTCTGTGGTCTTTCCAGCTGTTGCAGGTGTCTTGTAAGGTACATCCCAAATGGGGCATTGTACTCTATGATGGGTCTGATGAGTGATGCGTAGAGGGGTACAATGACCTCTTTTGATCTGGATGCAAACCCTTTTGTGATTAGGTGGGCTACATAGAAGGATTTTCTAACCACTTTGGCAATGTGATTATCAAAGGAGAGATTACTATCTACTTGGGTCCCCATATCTCTTATTTTGTCTTCCGTATTTAGGGGGCTACCGCCTATGTGGTAATTTGTGGGACTTTGTTTTTTCCAAAGGGAATGACTATGCACTTTTTGGCATTTAGCTTGAGGCCATGGTTTTGACACCAGGTATCTGTCTCAGTGAGACCCTTTTAAAGGATATCTGTGTCAGTTGGAGAGTCAATTATAGCCCCTAGTTTGCAGTCATCTGTGAACTTGGTCAGCCATAGTCCTCCTGTGCTTGCCTGTACCTCTGAGAAGTATATGCCGCACAGGAGGGGTCCTAGGACTGAACCCTGAGGAACACCACTTGTAATCAGTTTACAGTCAGATCTAGCTCCCGCAACTCTTACCATGTGGGTTCTGTCCGTGAGCGAGTTGGCTACCCATCTCATGATGTAGGGGGTTATGTTCAGGCTGGTGGCCAATAAACTACTAATTTCTCGACTGAAACCACTCCTCCAGGGACAGATAGGCTGCTCAGAGCTCCCCTCTCTTACAGGTGAACAGAGAAACTTCATTCTATCCAAGTAACGTATGGGCAAACAGAAACTTGTAACACAGCCCTGAATTAAGCACTAACTGGAAAACTGGACTATACTAGCTTAGAAAGGCAAGAAAACAAGTATATATTTTTAACTATTCATATAGCTGTTAGTGGTAAGCATGGACAGAGGGTCATGACACAGTTGGACACTTCTCTGATTACAACCTGATAATTATGCCTATTCTAGTACCCATAACACTGAGAGGGCAATGCAACAAGCAATAGCTGTATACATTTATGTTTGTTGTATGCACTGAAACTGATAATGCACACGTACAACATGCACAGCCTATTTACCTGACTGCTTGCAACCCATGTTATTTGTTTTGTGCCTTCCAGCTGAACATACACATACATACATGTGCCTCTCAACCTGTTATAGCAGGACGTCTGGACAATGGCACACATACATGGGTGGCAAAGGCACATCAATATTGACACTACATTACTATAGCTGCAACATACATTAAGTTGATTGCATAGTAGGCTCTGACGTCACAGTGATAACTAAGGATGATGTCCAGCAGTCATAACTAGACCATTATGTTACAATCTCATTGCTCACAGACTTACCAATGGTTTGGCTGACATAACACGACTGCATGTGTATGTAACTATAGATATCAGGCACAACTGTGCTTATTGTCCAGCAGAACACTGTACAGTTGAATGGTATGGTGCACTATATCACATGCAGTTCAACACACAGTCCTGCAACAGTACTTTAATATGCACATGCTCTATATAGTTCTCTTAGATTTACATGACAAACGTGTATCATACTCATATTCACAGCTAGCATATGGATATATACAATATCCCTGTAGCTGGCCTAGCAGTGGCACAGTTAGTCAGACACTCCAGTGGTTGTCATATGTGAGCTGTCCTTTCCTGGGGTGAGTCAGGGTCCTGAGCTGTGTTCTATGTCACAGCAGAGAGAGCCAGATGCTGTGGTCATAGGTGTTGTTCAGTAGGACATCACTAAGCAAGCCTTGTTGAGACATAATTATTTCAAACTCCTATTTCCCATTATTAGAAAAACACACTACATTCAATTACATGCTTTCTTGTTTCACATACCTTTCTTTTTTATGGTGCAATGGGTTATATCAGTATGTTGCTCAAGTTCTTTTTGCATGCTCACTGTCAAGTATTGGTAGACAGATGGTTTGAATAGGTGGCAGCTTGCCTTTTGTAGGTAATGCTCTTGACTAGGTGATGACCTGTGCACCAGTCATTGCTAATTGCATGCAGAGCAGCTGTGTAGTTCTTCCAATAGCCAATATCATGGCAACACACTCCTATAATTGAGAACTTTGGGTGGGCATTGTCTCTTTACCTTGCCTGCGAGGAAGACATCCTAGAGGTGTGTGAGCTACAGAGTGTTACAGAGAGCAGGTAGAAATCACTCTTACAACAAGACTTGTGGAGACAGGCCACCAAAGTTGTGAAGAAGGTTTCAGACTTAGGGACAGAATGTGAGTATTGCTGTTATGTAGTCTGAATACTGCTAGTTTTACAGGGTTTGTGTGTACATGCTAGTTCTGCACGGATTTCAGTCTGACAAAGTTATGTGTCTGCATAGCTCTCAACTACAGGGCTATCCCCATAATGGCCAGAGGTTTGCCTGTTATATTTGGTCTGTTCCCCAGAGAGGTGTTGTCATTGGCAAATCAGTGGCATATTCTGCTGATAGCTATCAGTACATGGCAACATCCATTTGTGTTTCTGACTTCATATCCCTCAGAAAATATATGTTGCAACCAATCATGTAACACTAGCAATTTTCCCAGTGTATAACAGCAATATTTCAAATATAGCCCTGTGTTTGGGCGTCTGTCCTCCACTTATATGCCAGGCTTTAACCAGATGTCATGCAGTAAGAGGGCTGATAGGTATGGTCTATCATTATTAAGTGCTGTCATGCCTGCTATCATCCTAGTGATGTTGTGGAATCTCACACATGTTGTTGGGTAGGGGCCATACATATGAGTGCAAAGGCTGGATAACATGTGGACCCTGTACAGGTGAGAGGTTGGTGTGCGGAATAGTAAGACATGTTTTAATATTGGGCTATTAGAACATGTGATCGATATTACTAACTAGAAGGGAAACAGGTCTATAGCTGTAAAGTTTCATACATTTCACTGTGGGGATGGTAGTGGGTTACAAGGTACTTTTATGGAAAAGGTCTGTTTCTCAGTTTAATAAAACACTTATAACAGAACCATTGTTATGTAAAGCATCAATTTACATTGTAACATTTGATACTTTATCCCATAATGGTTTAACTGAGGAGTGTAATTGGAGGCTGTGTACTTAAATACGTAATTAAGTGTTAATTGCTTCTTGTATTTAAGGCAAGTATGTTTTCTAATGTAATACTTAAAGGCAAAACACATTAAAAGATTTGTGTGGATTGCTGATTGGTTGTTTTTCATTACACTGTCTTCAGTCATTTCAGTTATATTGCTGAAGGTTTGGAGTATGTCTGGCCATTGTGTATGGCCTATCCCGATTTTGTACCAGAATACTGTGTACTTCTTAGTTGTACTGTGGGGGGGGGACAGCAGATGTCAGTGTCATGGGTGCCTTTGTAGCATTGCCAATGTGTTTTTCTGTCCACAGACTTGTCCCCCCACTTCATCTGGCTTGGTCCAGACTTGTACTGAGGTGTTCTGGGGTGTGACAGCACTGCAAGTTATTGACAAATAATGTATCTCTCTCTTTCTTCATATATATATATATATATATATATATATATATATATATATATATATATATATATATATATATGTTTGGTTTAGTTAACATATGATCGACTGTTTATTTGGTCGACAGTTCATTTGATCGACAAGCATTTTAGGTGGGGGGCTTCGCACCCCACACACCCCCCTTAACTATATATATCAACTCCAGGGTCACACAACATTGGGGAAGGGGGCAAATGCTTGTCGATCAAATGAACTGTCGACCAAATAAATAGTCGATCATATGAACTGTCGAGCGTTAAGTTCATATATATATATATATATATATATATATATATATATATATATATGTGTGTGTGTGTGTGTGTGTGTATATATGTATCATTTGAATCATTACTGATTCCACAGTGTTCATTCCCTATGGTAAACTGACTGTACTGCATGATATGTGTGAAGAAACATCATAACATCCTGTAGTTCAGATGGCTTAGTAGTCAAGTGCTGTGACTATTGTGTACAGGTTCCTGGGTTCAAGGCCTGTTTATTTTGTTGCTGGGCAAGTGTATATGATTTCCTTTACATAACATGCCTATATGTGCTGTCATTACAGTAGCAAAGGGGTGTTACTATACTGTATGGGACACTTGTGTATACATGGGTGGTTTCACATGTTATATGCACTCACACTTCCATTGTACAGCAGCTACACTAATGAGGTGACAGAAATACTTTACCACACATTTTACTATTAAAATAATATTTTTAACACCGCTTCTCCATGTAAAATGTGATTGCCTGTTTTAGTACTGGAGCCTTGGTGGATGTCTCCAGTTTGCACTCAAAGACAGCTGTGGGGTACCTCACCTGTGAACTTATTTGCTTTAGTCTGTGTATTTCTGGCCATTGTTAACAGACTGACAGGACTGTATAGAAGTATAGTGTGTATATGTTGTTTGGGTTGAGTAAGGTGGGTGGTACATGTGAGTGGCATGGGCCATTTCTATCTGACTGTGCATGCTGCTCTGTTGGGGACTCTGGGAAATGCCATCAGTAGATACTAATATCCCTGTACTACATGTTATCTTTCCAAATGCATGTGTAGAGCCTCAGAGCTGGACTTGGGTAGTGTTATGTCACTCTGCCTGTTGTGTGGACAGTGCTTGGAAGCTCAGTGCAGTTTCCCCTACTGTTCTGTTATATCCATCTATTCGTTGGATGTACAGTTGTATGGCCAATACCTTTGGTCTGGTCCCCATCACTGTTGTGCATTCCTGACACATCAGTGGGATGATGTGAGGATTGAGGTCACTACATAATAAGGAGTACTTGAGTCCCAGACTAGTGATATTTCCGTCAATATATGTTAGCAGTAACAGTGTTAGTACAACAACTTTCTCAGTTTATCTACTCACGTAATTTGGATATGTCTGTATTGTCATGCCGTTGTCCCCCCACTTTGTCTGGTTTGTTCCAGATTCATTGCACTAAAGGATCCTGAGCATATTCTTTACTGCCAGGCTGTTTTCAAAATGTCCAGGTGTTTGGCCCATACTTTGGTTCTGTTCCACAGTTTATTTGTATTCATCTGGGAAATCACTGTTATGATCCAAGGATTTGTCAGTAAATAATGACATACATGTCAATTCCCATCCTCATATCCTTCTGAAGGTTCTGCTGATACACACCCTATTGCTGTACAACTGTTCAGTCATGACAGCAATATTCCGATTATGTCCCTATATGTGGCACACTTCCCACCCTTTCTACGACCTTCGTACATTAGTCCCGCACTAAGAGGTTGAAAGGTTATGGTTCTGAGGTATGGCTGCACTGCATGTTATATAACTACATACATATACACACACACACACACACACACACACATATATATATATATATATATATATATATATGTGTGTGTGTGTGTATATAGTATATATCTACGCTTTCATATATATGTTTCACCACACACACACACACACACACACACACACATATATATATTTTCTTTAGACAGCTATATATATTCCTTTTTTGATATCCATACATATGTTGATATAACAAAATATAAATGTATCTTTTCTATACATATTTGTTTTATAAAAATGTCATCACTGGTAGTTATATTCCAGTGCTATCTTATAATCCTCATAACCCCCTTCTATGAAGAAGGACTTACCTAGTTACAAAGTAAATATCTTGCATCTTTTTGAATTTAAGTGAAGACTAAAGAGTATTTTTAAATGGCTATCAATTAATGTGTGTTTATGTCTGTTATATTAGCATGTATCTCTGAAGCAATCTCACTTTGCCTCTTTTGTCAAATGGATCTAAATTATTTTCTAAATAGCATAAAATATTAAGATTTCTTAGTTCATTATGCATTTTATTTCTTTCTGTGCAAGCTAAAGTAAGGTTAGGTCTTAAAAGGTAAGTAAAGTACAGTTGTGTACCTACCATAAATGTAGATGTTCGAGTGTATTCACTGTTGCAGTCATTACACTTGGTTATCCTGCTAGCAGGTGACCCACAGTCGGCCCGAGTTCCAAAGTCTTGGTCCGGCGTTGGTTGCTGTCGCCTCTTCCCTGACGTCAGTGCGCCAGGGGTATAAAAGTTGCAACCGACGCCATTTTCTTCAGTTTTTCTTGCCCCAGATGTCAGGTGCCCCCAGATAGGAAGGCTGGAAAGATAAAAATATGCCAAAAAACATGCATATAATACTAATAAACATTTTCTTCATCTACAAGCAAATACACCACATAGGTTGTATAGAGTTGAGAAGTACAGAAAAGTCCCAGCAATAAAAAAGTGGGATGGTGGGTGGGTAACCTGGACTGCAACAGTGAATACACTCGAACATCTACATTTATGGTAGGTACACGACTGTACTATGTTCATCATGTTTCACTGTTGCAGTCATTACACTTGGGTAGAATCCCAAAGCTGAGGTTGGGTGGCTGGGTCTAAATTGGATTTGGAGAGGCTACCAGGCCCTGTAGAACTGCAGTGACAAAGCCTGCTCTGGATTTAGAGTAGAGAGGTAAGTGGTAGTGCTTGGTGAAAGTGTGCACTGAGCTCCAGGTTGCAGCTTCTAAAATGTCTTTGGTTGGTACTCCTCTGAGAAAAGCTGCTGAAGTGGCTGCTGCTCTGGTAGAATGAGGCCTAATGCCCTTAGGCACTGATTTGCCATGCTATGCATAACAGAAGCGGATGCAGTGGCCTATCCATTTTGAAATTGTCTGCTTTGTAATAGGCTTTCCTTGTGATCCTGCAGCATAAGCTACAAACAGTTGCTCAGTTTTTCTGAAAGCTTTAGTTTTGTCCAGGTAAAATCGTAGCTGTCTGTGTATATCCAAAGAGTGCAAAAGTTTCTCCCCTTTATTTTGTGGATTTGGGTAGAAAGTAGGCAAATGAATGGTTTGGTTCAAGGCCACATTGGAGACCACTTTTGGCATGAATGTTGGGTTTGTCCTAAGTGAGACCCTGTCCTGATGAAAAATGATGAAAGGTTCCACAGCCATTAATGCCTGTAACTCTGAGACTCTTCTTGCTGAAGTTATTGCTAGGAGCAGAGCAGTTTTCCATGACAAGAATTTTAAATCAGCTGTGCTGGCTGGCTCAAATGGAGGCAGTGTGAGTTTTTCTAAAACAAAATTGAGATCCCAAGTTGGTACTGGTGCTCTCCTTGGGGATCTTATATTTTTTGCCCCTCTGAGGTACTGTCGTAGTAGAGGATGTGAAAAAATAGGAGGCTCCGTATTGTAATGAGCTGAAATGGCAGAGGCATGGATTTTAATTGATGAGAAAGATAGGCCTTTGCCCAGCATCTCAGTTAGGTATTGTAAAATCTGATGTATATTAGGGACCAGTGGTTCGAGCCCTTGTGCCTGGTTCCAAGCACAGAATCTCTTCCATTTTTCTGTATAAGATTTCCTAGTGCTGGGCCTTCTGGCTTCTAAAATAACATCCATAACAGCTTTAGAGAGAGGTGCAGTCTGAGTGGCTACATTATCTGCCATGCTGCCAGATTTAAGGTTCTGAGTTGACTGTGCAGAATCTGATTGTTTTGTTGTGTCAGAAGATGAGGAATTTGAGGTAGAGGCCAAGCTGGGACTTGAGACAAGCTCCTTAGGAGTGGGTACCAGTGCTGGCGTGGCCAGTCTGGGGCAATCAGGATCATTTGGCCTTTCTTGTCTGACTTTTAGAAGTACCTTGGTAAGGAGAGGCATTGGAGGGAAGGCATAGACTGTCAGGCCTTTCCAGCTGAATGATAGAGCATCCACTTTCCATGCTTGAGAGTGATAAGTTCTTGTGCAGAATTTCTGGATTTGGTAATTGTGAGGGGAGACAAAAAGATCTATGTCTGGGCGTCCCCATTTCCTCATTATCATGCTGAACATCTGTGGATTTAGTTTCCATTTGTGAGGATCCATGAGATTTCTGCTTAGTTCATCTGCCAGTGTATTTTTTGTTCCTGGCAGGAATTGTGCCTGCAGATGTACTTGATAAGCCAGTGCTGTGTTCCACAAAGTCATGGCTTGCCTGCATAGGGGGTAGGAATGTGTGCCCCCTTGCTTGTTTATGTACCACATAACTGTGGTATTGTCCATCTTTATTAATAGCTGTCCTGGATGTAGTAGGTCCTTGAAAGCTGTCAGGGCATTCTGTACAGCTAGCATCTCTTTTTGATTGATGTGAAGATGCATTTGTTCCTTGGGCCACATGCCCTGAATGCATTTTTCTTCCATATGTGCCCCCCAGGCATAATCCGATGCATCTGTTGTTATTGTCTGCCTGGCTGTGGGTAAAGTGAAAGGCTGTCCCTTGTTCTGGTGACAATCCTGGGCCCACCATTGAAACTCCTGTTGTAGGCAGGGAATTAAAGTAATGATTGTCTCCAGGCTGTGACAATGCTGAGTCCAAACACTTTTTAGATACCATTGTAGTTTCCTCAGATGCAGTTTAGCATATGGAATTAGTAGAATGCAGGATGCCATGAAGGCAAGGGCCTGCAGAATTTTTCTTGCAGGGAGCTGGGTTTTTGTTGCCATCATTTGAAAGTAATGAGTCAGTTGCCTTTGTCTGGCGTGAGATAAGCCATCTGGGCAGTTGTATTTAAGCTTGCACCCAGGAATATTATCTCTTGAGAGGGCACTATTTTTGATTTATTTTCATTTAATGTGTACCCTAGGCAAATTAGCAATATTTTTACAAATGCCAGATGCTTTAGAAGAATGTCCTTGCTCTCTGCTCGTATAAGGTAGTCATCCAAGTAGGGATATATTTGAATTCCTTTTTGTCTGCAAATGCAATTACTGGTGCCAGGCATTTTGTGAAGACCCTGGGCACAGTAGATAAGCCAAAGGGCAGTGCAGAGAATTGGTAATGCATTGAGCCTGCTATGAATCTGAGGTATCTTCTGCAAGATTGTCTGATTGGAACATGCAGGTATGCTTCCTTGAGATCCAAAGTAACTAGCCAAGTCTTCTTGCCCAGCATGAGCAGAAGTTGATGAAGTGTTAACATTTTGAATTTTGGAACATCCAGGAAAGTGTTTAGGATTGACAGGTCTAGTATTGGTCTCCAGGCTTTGTCCTTTCTGGGTACTAAAAAAAGTCTTGAATAAAATCCTTGTCCCTATTCTTGCTGTGGAACTTTTTGAATAGCTCCCATGTCCATAAGAACAGCAATCTGTTTTTGTGCCTCTGCCAAGATGCATTTGTTCCTTGCTGCAGTCCTGAATGCATTTTCTTCCATATGTGCCCCAGGCATAATCCAATGCATCTGTTGTTATTGTCTGCCTGGCTGTGGGTAAAGTGAAAGGCTGTCCCTTGTTGTGGTGACAAGCTCTGGGCCTAAGAAACATATGTTGTAGGCAGAAGATTTGATTAATGATTGTCTCAGGCTGTGACAATGCTGAGTCCAAACACTTTTTAGATTCCATCCTGAGGATTTTTCATTTTCAGAGACTTTTGCATATGGAGCACTTTAAATAGAAGGCCAAGATTACTCTGACTCCAGAAAAGGGCTTGCAGAATTTTTCTTGCAGGGAGCTGGGTTTGTTGCCATCATTTGAAGTAATAGAGTGTAAGAGTTGCTGGATTTAGTTCATGTGTCTGAACAAGTGGGTAAGCATTCTTTGCAATGTGGTTTTGATGCTGTGCAGGCCTCCCGAGGGTGGCTGCCACTAGTTATGTTCTTGTTCATGCCTGGTTGAGGGATCAGAATTTAGCTAGTTTTAATTTCAGGATTTTGCTCATTTACAGTCTGATGTGTTGTTTGGACCGCCTGTGAAGCAGTTTTAAAGAAAATGGAGGCAAATTATGCAATGCAGACTGTTAAAGATTTTTGCAGGTGCAGCCTCCAAGTTTAGTAGAAATTGTCCTTGCTTATCTCTGCTTGAATAAGGTTCCCAGTCTAGGGATATATCTGAATTCCTTTTTGTCTGCAAAATGCAATTACTGGTGCCAGGCATTTTGTGAAGACCCTGGGCGCAGTAGATAAGCCAAAGGGCAGTGCAGAGAATTGGTAATGTATTGAGCCTGCTATGAATCTGAGGTATCTTCTGCAAGATTGTCTGATTGGAACTTGCAGGTATGCCTTCTTGAGATCCAAGTAACTAAACAAGCCTTCTGTGCCCAGCATGAGGCAGAAGTTGATAAAGTGTTAACTGAGATTTTGAATTTTGGAACATCTACAGGAAAGTGTTTAGGATTGACAGTCCAGTCTAGTACTGGTCTCCAGGCTTTGTCCTTTCTGGGTAGACTGCCAAGAAAACTGTCTTGAATAAAATCCTTGTCCTATGCAGGCAAGCAATGATTCTATGGAGATGGGAGATCAGCCTGCAAACTGACTGTTCTTCAGGCAGGTTTCTGCCAGGAGCACAGAACTCCCTAGCAGATGTATTAAGCAGACAAATCATGGATCCCCACAGTGGAAACGAGTGGATCTTCATGTATTTCAGAAATTGACAGTGTCATGGGGAACTCCAGACATAGATCTGTTCGCTTCTCCACTAAACCACCAGCTGCCAAAGTATTGCACAAAGGGGTTTCATCACACAGCTTGGAAAGTGGATGCTCTGTCTTTCAGTTGGAAAACCTTCATGTCTATGCCTTTCCACCTCTACCTCTTCTTCCAAAGGTATTACTAAAGGTCAGACAGGACAGGCCAAGGATGATTTTGATAGCTCCAGATTGGCCTCGCAACACTGGTACCCACTTCTAAGGAGTCTTGTAAAGAAGCCTCCATGGCCTTTACCTCTGATTCCTCATCTGTTATCTCAGAAGGACGGTCATCTGCTCAATGTCAAGCTTCCATCTCTTCATCTCACAGCTTGGCATATTCTGTGTTGAAGCATGGTAGGTCTCAGCTTCCTCAACAAGTTTTAAATGTGATTATGGAAGCTAGAAGGCCTAGTACTAGGAGAGTGTACGCAGAAAAATGGAAGAGATTTTTATTTTGGAGTACAGCAAAGAATTTGGAGATTTCAGAGCCTAATTTGAGTGTGGCTCTTCAATATCTTACTGAATTACTGGACAAAGGTTTGTCTTTCTCTTCCATAAAGATTCATGCTGCAGCAATTTCAGCTCACTATGATTGTGACCCACCTTGTTTTCGCATCCTTTGTTCAAGCAGTTTCTTAGAGGGGCAAAGAATATAAGACCCCATGAGCTCCTACTCCTGCTTGGGATCTCAATTTTGTGTTGGAAAAACTTACTCTACAACCTTTTGAGCCTGCAGCTACTGCTGAATTGAAATATTTGTCATGGAAGACTGCTTTTCTGTTGGCTATTACTTCTGCAAGAAGGGTGTCTGAGTTGCAGGCCCTTATGGCAGTAGAGCCCTTTTGATTTTCCATAAGGACAGGGTATCATTCTAATCCTTCCTTTATGCCTAAGGTGGTTTCTAGTGTGGCTTTAAACCAAACTATTCATTTGCCTACATTTTTGCAGATCCTCAAAATAAAGGGGAAAAGATTTTGCACACTTTAGATGTACACAGGCAATTGCGTTATTATTTGAGCAGGACTAAGATTTTAGGCAGTCTCAGCAGTTACTTGTTTCTTTTGCTTTAAGTTCACAGGGCAAGCCTGTGTCAAAACAAACTATTTCTAGGTGGATTGGCTTTTGCATTGCATTTTGTTATTCCCATCATGGCAAAGAGGTTCCAGCTGGGATTAGGCCTCATTCCACTAGGGCTACTGCCACTTCAACAGCATTTCTAAGGGGTGGCAACTAAGGATATTCTGGAGGCAGCTACTTGGAGTTCAGTGCATACTTTCTCTAGGCATTATCACCTGCCTATATACTCTAAGACTAGAGCTGGTTTTGCCTCAGCTGTTTTACAAGGCATGTTGTCAGCTCCTGCTACTTTATAATTTGCCAGCCTCCCTTACCTCTGCTTTGGGATTCTACCCAATTGTCAGGACTGCAGCAAGGGAAGGCGAAGAACATAGTACAGTTTTGTACCTACCATAAATGTAGATGTTCGAGCTCCCTCCTTCCCTCTGTGTTTCAGGGTGGTTGTGTAGGTGAGTTTACATGCTTATATTTTTGTATATATTACTGTATATATTGTACATGTTTTTGGTGCAGGTTGTTTTGGGACTTGTCTTTTGGGTCTTCTGACATCTGGGGCAAGAAAAGACTGAGGAAATGACGCCGGTCATGCCAGTCTCGCCATGACCGGCCAGCCTTAGTATTCGGGCCGACTGGGACGCGGACTATACCCAATTGTCAGGACTGCAGCAAGGGAATCCTCGAACATCTACATTTATGGTAGGTACAAAACTGTACTTTTTCTGGCAGAACTGGCATATCTTTTGGTTTTGGAAGCATGTAGAAGTGGAACCTGTAACCCTGAGAAACAATATTCAGCACCCATTGGTCCTGGGTGATCATGTGCCAATTTTTTGAGAAAGGTGCTAGCCTTCCCCCTAGGGGAGCTGTTAAAAGGTAAGTGCTTGGCATTTGCAGAGGGAAGTCATTGGAACTGTTTCCTATAAGGTTGTGATTTGTCTTCCCCTCCTTTGGGTGCTGAAGCACCCCATTGTTTAGGTCGGTAGGAGCCTTGGGGCGGAGATCTGTCTCTTGGGCATCTGTATCTGCCTCTTTGTGGTCTGTCTGACACTGGAAAGGACTAATTTTTTGAAAGCCAGTTTCTGCTAAATCTAGGTGGTTGAACCTGTAAGAAATCTTTCACTGTCTGCATTGACTTTGCTTTATCCTCCATTTTCTTTAACACCTCTTCTGCCTTAACACCAAACAAAGTATCACGCTGTAATGGAGCATCCAATAATTTTACTTTAACATGGTCAGGTAAACTTTGTTCTTTCAACCAAGCATGCCTACGAATAACAGAGCCTGTCACTGCAGCTCTACAAGAAGCCTCTAATGAATCAAAACCACATTGCAGAGTACGCTTTCCCACTTGTTCAACTGCATGCAATAAATCATGCATTTCCTTACTGTCATGACCTTCTGTATTTGAAACCATTTTCTCTTTTAACAATGACATGAGGTACTGTTGGTATTTAAGCATGTGAAACTGAAAGTTTAAAGCTCTTACAGCTAAAGTTGCAGTAGTGTAAACCTTTTTCCCCCATCTGTCCAGAGCTCTGGAATCCCTATCCGAGGGGACAGTATTTTTAGCAGTGGAAGCCTTAACCCCTTTTGGACCCTGAAAAATTGTTTCTGGGTCTGCAGCAGGGTTTTTGTAAAAAAATTTATGAGAGTCAGGGACTCTGTGGTACCTGTCTGGTTTGACTGGTGCAGGGGGTAAAGAATTAGGAGACAGACTGGATTCAGAAAAAACATCATCAGCAATATCAAGCACAGGGAGGATAGCCAGGGGCCTATGCTGGGGCAATAACAGGAAGTCTCTGAGCCTTTTCTTGGATTCTGAATAATACTGGCTCTCCCAATGGAAATGCTCCCTCATGGTGTGCAGGGTTTCCCCAAAAGAATAATCCTCAGGCGGAGAGGCAGAAGGTATGGACTCTTCTGCATCAGAGTCCTCATAGGGAGGGAGAGAATATCCCTGATCAGAAGAGGAGTCAGAGGAAATAGAAACCTGGTCAGAGGAATCATAATCAGTGTCTTGCCTAGGCCTTTTGTCAGGAGGGGGATGGGAACCCCTGCTTAAAGTAATTAGGTCTTCGGCCATTTTAAGCATCTGTTTCTTTGGCATGGATGACTGTTCTGGAGAATACTATACTTGCTTCCTTGTCTTTAATGGTGTGTTTGATTTTGCCTTTGCTGCTGAAGCGGGCTTAATTGTAAGCTGTGAAGGTCTGAAAACCCCCTCAGAAGCTGATGCTTGCTCAGCGGCTCCGGACCCATCTGAGAGAATAGTTTCCGTAGGCCCAATACCTTGAGTTTCCACAGGCCTCGGTGTCTCCACATGGCTGTCGGTTGTGGCCTGTGACTCTGTGGTAGCGGGTGTCAGGGGCTGCGAAAGCGCCTCATTGAGAACCGGCGACTGGCCTAAAAGAGGCTTCATTGTCGGTTTTGGACCTCGGATGCCTGTCCTTTTCTTTGTCTTTGCATTTTTTATAGATTCCGGTTGGTTGTTCCGATGGCATTATGTAATCAAACCAGAGTTTAATAGTGCATTTATTGAATCTAGCACAAAACCGACAACTAGTGAAGTCATGCTCAGGGCTTAGGCAAGGAATACAGTAAGAGTGAAAGTCCTTATGAGGTATTTGCTTCCCACAAGAAATACAATTATTAACTTTTACTGACATCGGTCTGGAGCAAGAAAAAGTTTCCCCAATGGGGTACTTAGCTTTATTGAAGACTTCGGTTCTGAAACTCAATTTTGAAAATCTCAGGAATCGGCCGACCTGTACTTGCGAACTGTTTCTGCTTTGGGCACTGCACGGCAAGAAAGACTGAAGAAAATGGCATTGGTTGCAACTTTTATACCCCTGGCGCACTGATGTCAGGGAAGAGGCGACAGCAACCGACGCCGGACCAAGACTTTGGAACTCGGGCCGACTGCGGGTCGCCTGCCAGCAGGATAACCAAGTGTAATGACTGCAACAGTGAAACACAATGAACATCATCATGATTTCTTATGTCACAGTTATGTTACAAAGCACAAGAAAATTTTT
Organism: Protopterus annectens; assembly: GCF_019279795.1. Classification (NCBI taxonomy): domain Eukaryota; kingdom Metazoa; phylum Chordata; order Ceratodontiformes; family Protopteridae; genus Protopterus; species Protopterus annectens. The sequence continues at coordinate 1,574,307,051 of NC_056737.1, forward strand.
AAGAAAGAACAGTGCTGTTTGATCACCAATGCAAAGGTTAACATATTGAAAAGGAAGGGAGCCATGGTCATGATTGGTAACAACTTGGTTTTATTTAAAGTTAGACAATGATGTTCAGAGGGCTCAGATAAATAAACATGACATTTTCATTTCATTTGTTGTAGTAAATTAGTATTGTGTGGAGACAAAAGGGCTATGATAGGCAATCCATACTCTAAACTGGGTAATAGGGCATTTCTTGCAATAGCCTTTCCTGCTTCAGTGGTGAGAATATATGCTACTTTACAGGATATTTTAGTTGATTTTGCACCTAATTGGAGTTCAGTATATAGAGTGAAGGAACAACATTAGTCCAATTCTAATTTGTGACGTGATATGAAATCAACAATATGATCCTCAATAACAAATGGGGTGATGCATTTGTTTTTATGTTTATATCAAGTAACATAATAGTAGATTTTTATGAGTTAATAGCCATCTCGTTTTTGACAAGCCAGTTCCATATAGTTGCAAAGTTCTTATAATTCTTTATTTAATGCTACAGTGCTTTTGTTTGTTCTCGTAATAACAATATAATCTGCACAGAGAGTGTGAGAAATGTGTGGCACATCCCAAGGAAGTCTGTTAATGGAAAGTGAGAAAATGAATGAGCCAAGCACAGATTCTTGTGGCACATCTATCATAATGGTACTCACATCTGGATATGTGCTAACAGCCGCTGCTCACATCTGGATATGACCTAGCACTTAACACCATGACAGTGCCTGAACCATGAAACTACAAGTCCTGAAAATAAATTCCGCAGTCAGCTAGTTTCTGCAGTAGAAGATGGTAATCTACTGTTTCAAAGGCACTCAAGATCCAAAGATATTGTACCTGTGCATATGCCTTTGTCCTTATTTATTAGAAACTGATTGGCCAAAAGTAAATGACAATATTTATGCTATATGTGGAATTAAAATCATGTTTTAACCCTCGGATCATATATTTATTTTTTTCTAGGATCTTGTCAAGTGGGTGCACATTATTGGTCTGTAATCTGTTCCACATAAGCATGTATGAACCTTATGAAGATGTTTTACTGCAACACGTTTGCAGCTTGGAGGTATTATTATAGTAACAAAGGAAAACATTAAAATATGTATTAGTGACTACTGAGCTTCCTGTTTGCAAGAATCAGAGTGTAATAAATTTTAAGAAGGTTGTAGTTGAATGTTTTACCCAGTACTTCCATGAATAACTTACTGTTGATGGCTTTGAAATGGAAAGAACCTGTAGTTAAGTATGGAACTGGGGGCTAGGGGTAGGTGTTGTCACATTCTTAACAAATAATGAGGTAGGCATAGGCGAAGAAGAAATAACATTTTAATGTCATATAGCAAATTCCTGTTTAGATTGCCTGATTTGTCACCCCTAGGGAAAAGAGTTTTTGGTATTTATAGTTTTAATGGTTTCCCAGAATCATTTGGGTAGTCCTACAAAGTCTGAAAAGTCTGTAGTACATATGTTGTGATACATTAGCTTTTATTCTAGTTTCTTATTTAGGGCTCAGAAGATGTATATGTTACCCTTGGTTGCATTGGTAAGGACTTTTTTTTTCCATTTCCCCTTTTCTGGTCTCTTTTGTTTATCATTTTTAATCTGTTAGTCATCTGTGTAGTTTTGTTTCCCTGCAGTCTCTTTTTTTATAAATGGAAAAGTTCTGTCCTGTGTGAAAAAACACAAGATAGTAAAAAGGGCTGAAGTACGGATGGAGCAGTTAAATCAGCAGACCTGTCAATATACTGCAGCTTGTCTAGTACTGCTTGTTCTGAGGTTTCAGATATCGATCTTATTAGCAGTAGCTGACCTGGAATTTCTATTGAATTTAGAGATCAGACAGTAATAATGGCAGTGTAGTCAGTGATAGTATTTATGAGGAAAGGTAGTTTTCAACATCAACTTACCAAGCAAGTTTGTTATGAGTACCACCTCTGGTCTCTACTGAAAACAGGCCAGTAGCCCAGTGGGACTAACCCGGTCAACAAAGGATATCTAAATAAATAAATAAATAAACAAATAAATAAAAGTACTTCCCTGTCTAGATTTAAATCACATAGAATAATTGGTTTATCTTGCAGAGAATGTAGGTACTAATATGAGTTTCATAGTTTCCTGTAACAGCCAGACTGAAGAGATGACAGGAATGCATAAAACAGCATTGTTTATCTTTGGGTGCCTTCCTATGATAATTTGATAAATTGACTAGTTTGGAGCAGTATCAGATGTAGAATTACTATGGGCTACTGGTATACTGGTAAATTACCCGTGGTGGTGGTGCTGCGGTAGCGTTGTCGCCTCACAGTAAGACACTGTCCGGTTCGATTCTCAGCTAGCGTGTCTTCTGCATGGAGACATGCGTGAATGGGCGTACCTTCGTTGAAGGTTGTGCATCAGGGCTGGTAACTCGGCATGTAAAACTCAACTACCAATCATTAGCGGACCGGAGTTCCGTTGTGGTGACCCCTAACCAGGAAAAGCTGAAAGACACAAACAAACTGGTATACTGGTAAGTTGAGCTGTTTTGTTTACCAGTTGTAATATCCCCATCCACCAGTATTACCAGGTCTGTTGTCAATAAATGTATTTTGTGACTGGGTAGTGTAAGGTGACAACCATGACTTATTGTTTAACCAAGACATAGTTATGTTTAAAATATTTGGGTTGTACTGAGTAAGCCATGCTTCATTCTCAGACTATTAGTCATCAGTGCCGCAGACATTCATCCAGACAATAATTAGATCACTTTTGTAGCTGACTTTTTGCATGTTTAGTTGTATAGGACCAGGGTTTAGTTGAATCTCACAACTCAGTATTATTATACAAGTTATTAATGTAAGTTCAAGTCTGTATTTATTGGAGGCACCTGGTATTGAATTTCTAAATGTGACCAGTGTTAGACACGTTAAAGAGGTTTTTGCTGGTGTGCAACTCAGCTGGGGTAAGTATAGCTGTAGACTGAAGTAAATAAGGCAATATTTGTGTATGAGGAGAAGCATAATTAAATTTGTATTTATTTATTTGTTTATTCTAATAGCTTGTCGGAGAAGTCCGATTGAGCAAATAAGCTCCTTTTCAGTGAAGGCCTGGGAAAAATTTTCATGAG